>NC_081180.1:113054568-113205095 GCF_029867415.1 Vicia villosa
AATTTAGTGGACTAATAAATAAACAAACATAGTATTACGGTTGCTTGCTTGAATTTTAACTCGTGTGGTAATTTTAAAGTACCATGTTCATAGCTAAACAAGCACAAATGTCAAATTACCATGCTCATAGCTAAACAACTAACAAGCACCTGTATTTTGGAAACACCCAAAGTCGAGATGATGCCTCAAAATTTATTGTTGTTATTAATATTTACATTAAATGTTTTTTTTATATATATTTTTGTTTTGGGTGAACACTACCATTTCTTTAAGCTTTGTTTCCGAGTTTGATGGGGAGGGAAAAAGAAGACTTTCGAAAATAAAATTTTAAAAAAAGATATAGAAAAATATTTGACATTTTAAAAAAATATGATTTTGTTTAAAATGATAAAAGAGTAATTAACATTACCAAATTTTTAATTTTCAGAATACTATAACAACCTAAAAGATTTTTGGAAAATTTATGTAAGTTCTCCAAAACCCCCACTCAATACAATTTTTGAGTTCTCACATTTAATGGAGTTTTTGGTGTTTTAAATAAAATCAAACCCTCCTACCCAAAATCTTTATATTTTTTCACCAAATCCTTCCTATTTTTCAAAACCCTCCTCTCCATTTCCCTCAAAACTCTCAAACATAGCCTTAAGTTTAGTTGAATACTGGTACTCTTAACTCATCAAACACTATAATTCCATGTCACATCACTTTTTATTTTATTTTTAAAATAAATTAAAATTTTAACATAAATTATAGTAAATATACGTGTACACAACTTAAATTTATGGGTACTAAAAAATTAAAATTTTTATTTATGTGTATTTTATCTCTAAATATCCTTTCTCTTTTTTTATATCATGGTTGGTTTTAACATTTTCAAATAGAATTATTGTTCTATGAAAATGAAAAGTTACAAAAATATTTTTCAAATTTAACTTTTATTAATAGTACGTGTTTTAGTTGATCTCAAGTCCATGACATTAAAGTTACGAAGTATTGTTCGCTTTAGGTGTGAGAATCATCATGACTATGTTTTTTTTAGAAAAAAATGCATCGTTAGATTGAGGTGTATGAGTGTTGTATATAAACTATCGTTAGCCTCGATTTCCAAGCAATGTTTGATTATTTTGGTTACCCTGAAACACTTACCCCCACTCGATGATAAGGGGTATGATACAAACTTCGAGTTCCCACAAACGACGTGAATGTTTCAGTTGACCTCAGGTTCATGTCACTGCATCTACTAAGTATTATTTGCTTTGAGTGTGAGAATTATCACAATTCCGCCCTTTATAAAAGATGCATTGTTGGATTAAGGTGTATGAGTGTTGTATATGAAATACCCTTAGCCTTAATTTCCACACAATATGGGACTATTTTTGCCAGCACAAAACAAGTATGATTCTAACATGCATGGTCGTACTCAAATAACTTAATACGAGATATTGAGTTTATTTGTTGTTATCAAGTATACCCAAGAATCAAGGAATATAATATTGGACTATACAAAAATGACACATTCTATGTCTTGTGTTCAATATAGATATAATGAAAAAATGGTAATCGTACATATGATCTTTATCTTAGAAATATTATGTCGGATCACATGCCATTCTTGTTATTTGGATAGAAGTGATGTTTTGATAAGTACAACCCACTATTTATAATATTAAATATGTGATTTAATATTATTGTCAACGTGACAGAACCTACATGGTCACGCACATAGAATACTTAACAAATAATTAAATTAAATAAGAATTAATTTAATTAGATGTTAATTGTAATTAATACATTAACGCAAATATAATATATATTGAATATTATTTATTTAAATAAATAAAAATTAACAATTAATTAAACAAACTATGATTGAATTTAATTAATACTTTACTTTATTTAATTAAAAGAGTTTAATTAAATATAAATAAAATTGAACTTATTTTAAAAAAGTTCAAAATAAAAATATTAGTGTTTTAGTAGATTTTTGTATAATTTGAGGAGCTTTTTCTCTTACAAATTCTAGTTGTCACATTTTTTTTTTTAAAAATCACTAGCATTGCATTCTGTTTTGTACTCACGTGGACTTCATAGAGATCTTGGTATTTTTCATGTTCGTGATCAAAGTTAAATCAGATTTCAAGAGGTATTTCTATGATCCTTACTTTGATAATTATTTTGTGATTATGATTTATCAGGATCTCTATCTATTAAAATTGTTTCACTAAGAGGATTAAAATTTTAAAAAATCCTCTCTTAAATCTCCAACATGATTATCTTGTATAATATTTTTGTAAAGAATTTAAAGGTTGCAAGTTAAACCTAAAAAAAATTTGAGCCGAAGGTTTTTGAGTTAAGTTTGTGCAAAAGATCTATTTGTTATTAAAGGTTAGTGGGTTGATCTTTTGTAAAAGTTGAAGTTGTAATTAAAGGTTGTTTGAGATGATATTATAAAAGCTCAAGTTTGATTTTAGTGGAACTATGAAGAGATTTTTTTTTGGAAACATGGGTAAGCCAAGTGGTTAGGCCAAATCTATATAAATCTCTGGTGCAATATCTCTATCTCTTCTCGCTTTATTTTTTATTATTTATTTGAGTGAAGGTCCATTTTAGTCTCTCACAAAAATTACACAATCTAAATTAGTCCCTCACAAAAAAATGGCCTGATTTAATAATCCCTTACAAAATTTAACCGGACCATATTAGTCTTCCTGTTAATATTTTTTTCAAACTAATTTTTTTTATACTTTTAAACCGTAAATTAATCCCTTACAAAATTTAACCGAACTATATTCATCGTAAAAGACGCTATTAGTTATAGTGAAGATTGATAGGTACCAGACTAATCCTAACCATAAATTTTTTGTACTGTTTGCACAATAGAAGTTAAAGTGACATGAATGGAGAAGACTTGCACATAATAATTGGAATAAAATATTAAAAGTATAAATTGGAAAAATCTCATGAATTTGAAAAAACACCCTAACTTTCTGGAAAAATATGTTGCGTACGACAAGGCAATGCGATGCATTATACAATTAAAAGAGAGCCATGTCAATAATCCGCAAAAATGAGGCGTACAGATAGGGCGATGCAAGGTGTTTTTGTGAGTTCTTAAATTTTTCTATAAACTCCCAACATTGTTAAGTTGCAAGAGTTCCTAACTTTTTCACTAAGAAGACCAAATTTTAGAGCTTGAAGCTAATGGAGCATTGTATAAGGCATCAAAGATCCGTTCTTCAATGGATTACTGGCGTTGAAGCTTCTCAATTCATCTTTTCATATGTAATCTTTCTATCTTATCAAACTTATTGTTCTAGAATAATGAGTAGCTAATTTCATATTTTTTAGGGATAAGTGCCTGAATTTGAATTACCTTGTACTTTGGATTTGGTTTTTCAACTAGAATATTATTATCAATGTATGATTTATCTTTAATCAATGCTTAACACTACTTACTGAATGATTAGATGTGAATTGTTGAATGATTTTTTGTTGGAACGGAAGTTCAACGTTTAATCCATGATAAATGACTTGCTGTAATGTTTTCACAATAAAGGTACTAGAAAGAGACAAGAATATGGAATAAAGATGTTCTCTTTATATGAAAATGAAATAAAGACAGTCAACTCCAAATATCAATGGAGGAATGAGTACAAAGTCTTAAAAGAAATACTAAAATAGGGAAAGTTGCAGAAGAGAGAAAAGGGGAAAAGAATCTCATCAGAGCCTAGAGAGAGAGAATTCACATATGCCAAATCATGCCTACCCTCCTCTATCTCAAGACTGTCTTATTATACCCAAGGTCACACACAATCCTTGAGTCGGCAACTCTCAAAACGAATTCTGTTGCTACGTCTCACGCCCTTGATTCCCGGATCCATAACAAACTCATTTTCCAGCTGTCCTGACCCATGTGCCTCTGCTGAGTCAGCATTGACCCCACTTGTATTCATTACAATACCTTCCCCTTTAAAATCAACCTTGTCCTCAAGGTTGAATTCAGGATAGTTTTTCTTCATAGTATCATAGTTTTCCCAAGTTGCTTCCACATTAGGCAATTGCTCCCATTTGACCAAAAGTTGATGAATTGGTTGAAGGCCTTGTCTAATGGTTCTGACATCTATAATAGCTTCGGGTTGCAAAATAGGACCTAACTCAGATGTGATCAGCGGAAGTGGCAAGTATGGTTCTTGGTGAGAACCTTTGAATGGTTTCAACTGTGATATGTGAAAAACCGGATGGATTCTAGCGGTATTTGGCAGCTTCAGCTTGTAGGCCACTGTTCCCACCCGCTCTATGATTTGAAAAGGACCAAAGTAACGCAGTCCTAACTTTTGATTTCTCCTTAAGGCAACAGAATGCTGTCTATAAGGCTGCAGTTTCACCAGCACCATGTCCCCCACTTGAAGTTGTACATCAACTCTTTTCTTGTCAGCTTGGGTTTTCATGATTTGTTGAGCACGAGATAAATTATGTTTCAGTTGAATTAGTAATTGGTCCCTGTCTAATAATTGTTGTTGAAGTTCCTGTGGATCAGCAGAACTAAGATTGTATTTGGTCATTGAGGGGGGGTCTCTACCATATAATGCCTTAAAAGGAGTCATCCCAATACTTGTGTGGTGAGTAGTATTATACCAGTACTCCGCCCAAGATAATGTTTTGTACCAACTTTTAGGATTCTCAAAAGTAAAACATCTCAAATATAATTCTAAGCACTTGTTTAATGCCTCTGATTGGCCATCTGTCTGTGGATGGTATGCAGTGCTCATTGCCAACGTAGTGCCTTGGATATGAAACAAGTGTTGCCAAAAGTTGCTGGTAAAAACCTTGTCACGATCAGATACAATGGATTTTGGCATTCCATGTAGTTTGACAACTTGATTCATAAAAATCTCAGCCACACTTTTGCTAGAAAAATCTGATTTCAAGGCCAAGAAGTGGCCATACTTTGTCAGTCTATCCACTACTACAAGAATCACTGTGAATCCAAAAGATAGTGGTAAACCAGTTATAAAGTCCATAGCAATGTCTTCCCAAACTTGTTGGGGTATAGGTAAGGGCTGAAGCAACCCTGCTGGTAGAGTATTTACAGTTTTCGCTTGTTGGCAGATAGCACAAGAGGCAACATACTCTTTGACATCAGTTTGCATATTTGGCCAAAAAAACCGTGATCTTATCTTAGCAAGGGTACGAGAAAATCCGGCATGTCCTCCGATAGGCGAGGAATGTAGTTCATGAAGCACCTTTTTGATAAGACAGCTTGGAGACGGTAAGACAAGTCTATTTTTCCAATACAACAAACCATCTTTAAAAGCATAATTGGGGTCTGGATTTTTATTTTGCTGACAGAGGATGACCATGGACTTTAAGTGCTCGTCATTCTTTAATTCCCTTTTCAATTCTTGGAGGAAAAGCAACTGTGGTTCTGACCACGATATAGCAAATAGCCTGGACAAGGCATCGGCTGCAAGGTTTTCTTTTCCTGGCTTGTATTCAATTGTAAAATCATAGCCCAAAAATTTATGCAACCAAGCTTGTTGCTCTGGTGTATGCAATGATTGATCCATCAAGCTCTTGAGGCTCTTTTGATCCGTGCGAATGATGAACTTGTGACCAAGAAGATAGTGACGAAATTTCGCCAAAGCTTGAGTGATTGCCATAAATTCTCTAGAGTAAGCTGATTGCTTTTGTTTCTGAGGTGCTAATTTATGAGAAAAATATGCAATAAGGTGCCCACATTGGCTAAGGACAGCTCCAACACCAATGCCCGAAGCATCTGTTTCTAATACAAATGGCTGAGAGAAATCTGGCAGTGCTAATACAGGAGCACTTGTGACAGCAGTTTTGAGTTGGACAAAAGCATTAGCTGCAGCCTCATTCCATGTAAACGCATCTTTGCGCAACAAGTCCGTAAGCGGTGCTGCTAAATGGGCATATGATTTGATAAAGCGCCTATAATACCCGGTCAACCCAAGAAATCCTCTCACCTGCTTGACATTCGAGGGAACAGGCCATTCCAAAACGGCCTGCACTTTTTGTTTATCCATAGATACACCAGATCCTGAAATAGTATGGCCAAGATAGTCTACTTTCTTTGACCCAAAAGAACACTTAGAGAGTTTAACAAATAGCTCCTGGTTTTGCAAAGTATTTAAGACAAATTCTAAGTGTTGAAGGTGAGAATGCCATGTAGGGCTATAGACGAGAATATCGTCAAAGAAAACCAAGACAAATTTTCTTAATACCTCTTGAAAAATCTTGTTCATCAATGATTGAAAAGTTGCTGGTGCATTTGTTAGGCCAAATGGCATCACAAGCCATTCGTAATGTCCATGGTGTGTCCGAAATGCCGTTTTGTGTCTATCCTCTGGTTGAACTAAAATTTGATGGAACCCAGACCTTAAATCAAGCTTAGAGAAGTATTGAGCACCAAATAGTTCGTCTATTAACTCATCCACTGTCGGCATAGGAAAGCTATCTTTGACCGTGACATTATTAAGAGCTCTATAGTCAGTGCAAAACCTCCATGTACCATCCTTCTTTTTGACTAATAGTATAGGTGAAGAAAAAGGGCTCGTGCTGGGCTGAATGATACCTTGTTCTAACATGTCATGGACAATTTTCTCAATTTGTTCTTTTTGGCTATGAGGATATCTGTAAGGTTTTACCTTAACCGGATCAGAACCTTCTTTCAAAATAATGGCATGATTATGTTGTCTAGATGGTGGTAAGGAAGCAGGGGTATTGAACACATCCTTATAAGTGTGTAGCAGACAAGCTAATTCAGGTTCAATGTTGTCAGGGAGGTCAAGGAGTTGGTCTTGAGGCTCAACAGTTTTGGCTAAGTGTATGGAAAACATTTCGGAAATGGAGTTGGTTTGGTGTAGTCTTTTAATATGATGAAATTGGGCTTGTGTAGGTGAAACTGGTTTGTTACCCTGTAAGGTTATAAAGTTGCCATTATGGTAAAACTTCAAACATAGTGAGGCATAATCAGCAACATGAGGACCAAGTGAGGCTAACCAAGGGGCTCCGAGAATCACATCAGCACCAACAATTGGTAGAAGGAAGACAGGTAAATTAAGTTCCTGATTTTGGACTTTAATTTTCAAGTCTCGGATTAATCCTTCTACTTCCATAGCATTTCCATTTCCAACCAACACTTTAAAGTGTGCACCAGTTTCAATGGGTAGCTTAAGGCATTGTGCTATTCTAGGGTGTAGAAAACTGTCACTACTACCACCATCAAATAGTATTTGAACCTCAATGTGTCCTATTGTACCAGTAAATTTTATAGTACCTAGGCCCTGTGTACCAGTGAGAGCATTAAAAGATAAATGCAGTTGTAATGTAGGGTCTGTGTCTGTGACAATGTTGAGTTCAGGTTGTGGGTCTGATGTTGCCATAACATTATTTTCCAGTGTGTCAGGATCAGTTTGTAGTAGCATAAGGTGTCTGTTTGGGCATTTGTGGTTGAAGGAGAATTTCTCATCACATGTATAGCACAGTCCTTTGTCCCTTCTAAGCTGCATTTCCGCCGGGGTCATATTTTTTATGGTGTATGGCTTAAATGTTTGGTTTGTAGGTTTTAGGTTAGGTGTAGGTAAGAGTGGTGGAAGGGTGCTTTTTTGTAGTTGTGATGGTGTTGTATGGTTCCAGGTTGGCTTATTTGTGGTTGGTGTGGTGGTGATATTTGTGGCTTTTGATGAATTAAGCTTGGTACGTGGTAAGTATTTTTCTTCATAGAGTTTGGCTAGAGAAACAGCTTTTATCAAGGTAATAGGACACTGAGCTCTCACATCTCTAGTGATATGTTCATTTAACCCACTCAAGAAACAGTCAAGTAAAGCATCAACACTTAGACCACACACTCTATTAGCTAGTGATTCAAGTGCAACTTCAATTCGTTCCATCCTTGTATTGTGTGCTGCTTCAGAGATGCTAGCACGAGTTGCATACTCTTCATCACGTTTTTCTAGTTTTTCAAATAGTGAATTGATTTGAGCTTGCATCTCTTTCATACGTGTGTGTTCTGCCATGATGATAATGAAAGAACCAATGTAATGTTTTCATAATAAAGGTACTAGAAAGAGACAAGAATATGGAATACAGATGTTCTCTTTATATGAAAATGAAATAAAGACAGTCAACTCCAAATATCAATGGAGGAATGAGTACAAAGTCTTAAAAGAAATACTGAAATAGGGAAAGTTGCTGAAGAGAGAAAAGGGGAAAAGAATCTCATCAGAGCCTAGAGAGAGAGAATTCACATATGCCAAATCATGCCTACCCTCCTCTATCTCAAGACTGTCTTATTATACCCAAGGTCACACACAATCCTTGAGTCAGCAACTCTCAAAACGAATTCTGTTGCTACGTCTCACGCCCTTGATTCCCGGATCCATAACAAACTCATTTTCCAGCTGTCCTGACCCATGTGCCTCTGCTGAGTCAGCATTGACCCCACTTGTATTCATTACACTTGCTTAGTTTTATTTTAGGTTAAATTACTTCCAAAGTCCTTTAAGTTATTTAATTGTAACAGTTTGGTCCTTCAAGTTTTTTTTGTAGGAACTTGGTCCTTTTGGGTGATAACTGCCTCCTTTTTCTCTCATTTTAATCATTTAGAAATATTGATTGTTGTGTTTTTTGGAAGCACTTCATCATTTTTACACCCCTCAAAATAATTGCATCCACAGTTATCACATTTTGTCGGTTAAAAAAGGATAATGGTGCACACATTTGATAACATAAAAGACCTAGTTGTAGCGAAAATAACATAAAAGACCAAACTGTTACAATTAAATAACTTAAAGGACCTTGGGAGTAATTTAACCTTTATTTTATGATAACTATATACTAAATGATTATGATTGAATTGTTGTATGATTTTTTGTTAGAACGTAAGTTCAATGTATCCTTGATAAATGATCCACTTAGTTTGATTTATGATTCACTATATACTTTAAGGATTAACTTAAAACTAAAGGTTTATTCACAAGGAACTACAAATTAATAAACTAGAAAATCCCTAATCATACAAGATAGTAATTCCTTTGGCAGAGTTAATTTAGAGTGCTAAAGGAAAATCAAATCAGTTTCTTCCTAGAAATTGTAACAATAATATTTTGTCATAAGAAATTCCGTTTTATTATCTGATTTAGAAACACAACTATGAAAAGCAAAATTTTAAATTTTTTCAACTAATTGAGAGAGTTAAAATTCAATGAGACTATCTATCTTTGAGTTTGTCACTCGGTAGCTATATTGTTTTTTATTATGGATCTATGTGCTTGCAAGTATGGTACTTATACATCTTTTGTTGAACTAAAGATTGTGATGTTGTTGACGGTCTTGGTGTTCTGATGACGACAACAATAATGCTTGTTAAAGTCCTTGGTAACAAATTTCCAACTCTTTGATGATGGTGTCTAAACTTGAAGATATCTCAAGCCTCATAAAGCAAAAGATTCAAAGTTCCAGTAAAGTGCTTATATGATCAGTGTATCTGGAAAAAGAACTTGAAGCTTCATAATTGTGAAAGTGAGGAAGTGTGGGGGCTCTTCTCGGTTGTGTCTGTTTGAGTGACCTGAGTCTTGTAAATGTAAGAGAGTAACAACTAAGCTACTAAGACAACTCACACTCACTAAAAACTTTGAGAAGCCTCTCTTGATTTGATAAAACCACATACAAATATTTAAAGGCCTAGCTAATTGATTAGGGAACTGTCTGATCAATTAAAAGCATTTTTTTACAAAAGATACTCAATAAGCCCTAATTTTATATAACATCTATAACTTCCAGCGGTCTAATACACTTTCTATAACCGCAATCACCTAATTGCATCGGTGTTATACCCACAAAAAAGGTCACTCACTTCATATGAGATTCATGTGCAATTAACTGTTTTGAAATGTCAGTGCTAGAGAAGACTTTGCCGCTCTGAAGCACGGGTATTTCTAAAATGGTGAAGTATCGGTAGCGAGTACGCTCCCCGCTCCCGTATCTGGTACACGTACCGTACTCGTGGTACTTTATTTTTTTTCATTATTTGATTTTGTAAAAAATTTGTGAATTTCCCAAATAGTATATCCGTGTATTTTAAAATTTTCGTTATTGTATCTTAATATTATTTTTTATTTTTTAAAATTTTTATAGTGATATTTTGTTGTGAACATAACAATTTAGTTTTCTGCTCATATATTTTATAAACCAACTCTTAATTTTATTACCGTACCATACCAGTGTTAGCTGAAGATTTCGTTTTATAAATTTGGTTCTTCGAAGAAGTAAAAATTCGAAGGAAAGATGGTTACTGATGACCATCCCTTAAAAATAAAAGAATGGCTCCTGATGGCCATGCTTCGAGAATGAAGACTTCTAAGTTCGTTATGAAGATAATAAATACTGAAGCTAGTAGAAGTATATGTCTTCGAGGACTTAGACAAAATTTATGAAATATGTTCAAGTATTACTACTTAGCGTGTTTTCGTAGTGTTTTTAAATACACTGCCACGCGTCGAAGAAGGACTCAGGCGGGAAGATTTGAAATTCGAAGACGGTTTCGTAACTGTCTAAATAACAGATGGCGTCCCTGGAGTTCTTATGAGAAACGTGGCATTAGATTAGCGTAGGGCCGTTAAGGTCGAAATTAGTATAAATAGGAGTCTTAATGTTAGGATTCTGTGTGTTCATTTTGTACAAATCACTCACATATTACTCAAGTATCAAGTGTTAAGAGAAAGAGTTCGCTGAGAAAATGTACGTATGACACCACCATTTTAATACATGTGTATTCTCTTTCGTTTTCAAATATCTTTCAGTATTATTGCATTTCATTTACTTCTTGCCATTTACATTTCTGTATTTTTACTTTCATGCCATTTACTTTTGAAGTATTTAACATTCCTGCATTTTAAGATTCTTTACGCTTTAACAATACTTTCGTTTCATATGTTATTTTACTTATCCTTTCACTGAAATTATACTTACGTATAACCAAGTGATTGTCAAGATTACTCGTTTTATTCGAAACAATTCTTATTAACGAAGACGAATCATGACTATGGTTCGAATGACCATTGATAACAATCTTTTTGACTATGTGTCCTAGGATCAATCTAGTCGATCCTGCGAGTAACCAAATCATATTTATTATAGTTTGGAAGACTAGCGGTTGTTTACCAGAAATCACCGTAAACAAATTGGCACGCCCAGTGGGACAGTGTCAAACAGATTGTTTTAATCAATTGTTTTATTTTTGTCTAGACAATATCAAGACCTTGTATGAACCTTAGGAACGGTAAGTTAACGAACAGTGCACAACCGATTCCTAAACGAAGGTACAACAAGAAAATGGTCGTTACGGCCAATACAGGGGGTGACCAGGGTCCCCCACAAGGTTCAGGATCAGGAGCGGCAAATTCGACTTCTAGTCAGGGAACATGGGATACACCGGGTCCAAATGGATCGAGACCTGCAGATAATTCCCAGGCTATGCCTGAAAATAATACAGGACCCTCAGGGACTATTCCAGTTTCAGTATCGACAACCGCACCCTCATCCACAAGCGCAGAGGAAATACCATTTTCCTCGACAAATGCTGCAAATAACTTGTTTGGTTAAGGCACGAATTCTACTTTCGAGTGGAGGCCAAATAATCCATACGGAATGCCATATCCATTAGGAACAGACGTACGAGGGGCAGGGCCCACATATGCCACAACTAACAATGCGACGTTTTCACCGAATGTTGGTTCAGTGGGTCGAAGTGCACACAACACTAGTTTTTCTACCCAGATGCCCTATTTTACCACAAATAACCAAGCAACATTTCGGCAAGAAATGGATGCAAGCAACCATGATATGTTAGGGGTCTTGGCCAAAGAATTGGCTTCAATTTTGAACCCACTAGCGACAAATATTGCTAATACAAATCGGGATAATGTGGAAACTTTCCAAAAGATATCATCCCGAATGAATCGAATGGCAGATTTCATGGGAGTGCCACAACCAAGAAGGAAAGACAAACAGCCTTCGAACCAAGAAGAGAGGCCCATTTTGGAACGTATACAAGATGTGGTTCCACCATCTAGGACAGCCACTAGAGATATAGGCCCCTCACGAAGAACAGAGATGACCGAAGGAACTCCAGTAATTAACTTAGAGACTTCAAATCAAAGAACCGTTCCCGTTCGACAGGAAACGGAAGAAGAGAGACCCAGATTAAGGATCGTGGGTAGGGACGAGCATCCAGATGAGATTGTCCAAAGAGTTAGAAGAGAAAATCTGGCTACAGAAAATAACTTAACTGCCATGATAGAAAGGGTTATAGCCAATAATGGCCTTAGTACTGGACTTCGACGTCCAAATTATACATCCCCCATATCAGATTATATCATGCAGACAGAGTTGCCTAGGGGCACTAAGGTACCCAAATTTACAAAGTTTTCAGGCGAAACTAACGAGTCAACGGTGGAACATATTGCTAGATATTTGACAGAAGCAGGGGACTTAGCAGGAAACGAAGATCTAAGGATCAAATATTTCCCTAGTTCGCTAACAAAGAATGCTTTCATTTGGTTCACTACCCTGCCACCAAATTCAATAGATGCATGGGCACACTTAGAAAGGTTGTTCCATGAACAATTCTACATAGGCCAAACTAAGATAAGTCTGAAAGAATTGGCCAGTATTAAAAGAAAGTTCACAGAACCAATTGATGATTACTTGAATAGGTTCCGTCTGTTGAAATCAAGGTGTTTTACAACAGTCCCAGAGCATGAACTAGTCGAAATGGCTGCGGGTGGTCTAGATTATTCAATTAGAAAGAAACTAGATACCCAATACCTTAGGGATATGGCCCAGTTGGCAGATAGGGTTCGACAGGTCGAACGCTTGAAGGCAGAAAAGGTTAGAGCAAATAAAAGTTATAAAAAGGAAAGGGTAGTTTTCGTCGAAGCCGAAGACGCTGATGATGAGTCTTTCAATGACTCGTATAACCCTGAAGAAGTCGAAATAGACTTAGCTGAGTTGAAAGAAGCGCCACCTTATGCCTGCAAATTACTAAACCCTGCAAATGGAAAAAATCCAGTAGAAAACGATACGAATGATAGGTTCCCTAAGAAAACTTATACATTCGACGTTACCAAGTGTGACGAAATATTTGATTTACTGGTAAAAGATGGCCAAATGATACTGCCTCCAAATTCCAAAATTCCTCCGTTGGAACAACGGAAGAAAAGAGGTTTTTGTAAATATCATGGTTTTTTAGGCCATAAAACTTCACAATGTTTTCTTTTCAGGGATCTAATTCAAAATGCTATCAAAGATGGAAGGTTGAAGTTTGCTGACAAGACCAAGAGTCACATGAAGGTCGATACCAATCCCCTGAACATTGTTGACGCTAGCCTCTGTGAGCTAGAAGATATCAACATGGTGGAGGCATCTGAAGTCGAAGTTGCGGAAACCAAAACAATGTTCAATGGAAAGCAGGCTACTGAGAGCCTAAATAATGATATAGTCTTCAATACTGATGTTGAAGAATCTTCCAAAACAGAGATACCTGAAGGATCGAAGGGAGACAACAGTGAGGCCACTGAAGACCTCAGAATGAAACTCCAGAAAATCCAAATCTCTGAAGTTCCTCCAGCAGTTGTTAACATGGTCAGCGCCAGACGTCCAGTGTCTGAATTTGGCGAATTAGAGACATGGCTGACGAGGCAAAATGGGGGCATCGAAGCTCCTCCAAAAGGTGAAAGCCTCAAAGACTACCTTTGGAATTGCCATGAGAGGAATGGTGGAAAACAATGGATGTGTCCAAGATGTTCGATCATGCTGAATCGAAGGGTCGAAGCTAACTTCGAAAGGGCTCGACGCGAAAGATGGGAACACCCAGGGAGAGAACCAAGTCCCCTACTACAAGTGTACCCAAGGATGGAGGAAAGTTTAGTAGGATTTTTGGTCAGATGCCACAAAGGGAACACTGAAGTTGCACTATGCCCCAGATGTGGGGCAGTCTATGATGAAATGCTGGCAAGATCTTTCGAACGTGTGTACTGCTACATGGGTCGAGAAACTCAGGGGTTGCGTCCTAACCTATACGGTTTCGACATATGGACTCCAACGAAGAGGCCTGATAGCCCATACCCCAGAGCTCGAAGGGTAACATTCAAAGTCCTTGCAGATGCACCCAGGGATAGATGGGTGCAAGCTAATGCAAGAAACAATAAATGGCGAAGTTGGGACCAAGGAGGAAGAACTGCAATGGCATATAGGAAGCAATTTCAAAAACCAAATCGAGAGGCGTATCGACTGGAAAATTACAAAGGAAAAAATCCTATGTCCCGATCCCAGTGGAGAAGGCATCAGAGAATAAAAAAGGCTCAAAAGGAATACAGACCAAGAGAAGTTGGAGATTCTAGTAGCAACCAAGTCCCACACCAGGGGGCAAAGTCAAACAAACCTCCGGTGGAACGTAGACTCTTCGAAGCTGAAAACATTTTAGAAGAAGAAGAAAAGATGCGCTCCAATTCCTGGAAAGAAGAGGATAGAATGACAAATGATTTCGATTCTGATGGAGTGTCGTCTATAAACCTCAATTGCAACGTTGTATCCGTACTCCCTCATGAGTTTAATCAGGAGACTGAAGTTGAAGACTGCGAAGAGGCTGATATCGAGGAAATGGCGAAGCACAGGCCTGTGTGTTATTATGTGCTGAATAATGGTGCAGTTGAAGAACAAAACGCTTTCTTCGAAAGGCCTGATGAGGGTATGCGAAATCATTTGAAGCCACTCTATATCAGGGCTAAAATTGAGAATGTTGGCATTAATAAAGTCCTAGTCGATGGGGGAGCAGCGGTGAACCTAATGCCTCAATACATGCTAAAGAGAATTGGTATGTTCGATACTGTAATACGGTGAACTGACTTTTATATCGAAATGTCGCGGTTAAGCAAGAGTCGCCACCGACTTTTATTTTATCCAAACCAGTTAGAAAGGCTAAAAGAAACAGGAAAAACCTTTTAAATAAAATAGGGTTCGGGGGGTAATTATGCAAAGGGAAGGTGTAAGGCACCCTTTGCATCCATGGTTTTCCATGGGCTCTTAATTGCTTTGCTCTTTGTTTTTTTAGAAAAGTAGAAGAAAAGAGTAGGGACTTTAGCTCGTAAATGAGCGTAGCCCTTTTGAAGGATTATGAGAAAGAATATAAAAATTTTAGAGCAAGGCAAAGCAATTAGGGGCAATTACCTTAAACTTAGAAGATAGGTTTCTTTTAGCCTTTCAGGGTGAAAGGGTCTATCCTTGCCATAAGAGGGCAGGAAGCCTTTCGTTTGGAGGTTGAAGGGTCATCGCGTTATCATTCGCCACAAGACTGACCCATGCCATAGAGAGGCAGGTAGTCTAAGGGAAGGATCAGAATAGCCTTTTTTGTAGGCAGCCAGAGGATACCTCAGCCTTTTCGTAGGCAACTTCCGAGGGTCGAGATCATGTGTATCGAAGGCAGCATCATTAGGGACCATGATCTTAAATCGAGGCAACATGACTGAGGTATCCTCGTATTCGAGGGACCGACTATTCTGCAAAGAAACACAAGGCAACAAGGCAACAGGCAACAGAGAGATTTACCCAAAAGTGTGCGTGTGTGCACCAATCACGTGATTATGTTCAGTTATATTATCTTGTAAATTTACGTGATGCTAATTCAATTAATAAGTTGCACTCCCTAGAATTACTAACCACGCAGCAGTTTAATATAAACAATTATGGGGAAGGGAAATTGAAACCAGCGGAGGAGAGGGGAATTGAAACTAGCGGGATACAATTAAAAACAATTAAAAATAGAAGATATAATAGTTTAGGGTTTAGAGTTACCGATACTCGTAGCTTTGGCAATTGACAAACCCTGAAGATTGGAAAAGGAAGAGTAAACAAAAGAAAGGGTGAGTGCATTATGGTTCGGT
Source organism: Vicia villosa (assembly GCF_029867415.1). Classification (NCBI taxonomy): domain Eukaryota; kingdom Viridiplantae; phylum Streptophyta; class Magnoliopsida; order Fabales; family Fabaceae; genus Vicia; species Vicia villosa. The sequence continues at coordinate 113,070,531 of NC_081180.1, forward strand.
GGTGATCATAGTTAACCCTAAAATAATAAGGTAAAAAGAAATTAAAAAATAAATAAGTAAATAAGGAGCACTTAGCTTTGCATTTGATCTGACATGGTTGGCGGTCGGTGGAAGCTTCGGGGTTAACCCTGAAAATGGCAAAGGCAGAAAAATAGATGGAGTGAATGTATGCACAGTTCAAAAATATAAGGGCAAACCCTAAAATCAAAATGAAACAAAATAGACTTTTAAAATAAATTAAATACTTAGCTTTGTGAAGGGCGTGGCGCGTAGTCGAAACGTATTTGAAAAGCAACCCTGAAAAGGCATAAAAAAAATATATTTTCAGTGCAGGGGAAATTCTTGCGAACCCTGATTCGGGCATAAAAATAAAGATTGGATTTAATTAATTATTGGTTTTTCAACCTAATTAATCGAATCGATAGACAGTAAATTTCGATTAAATATGACTTTAATGTATTTTTTTTAGTTCATAAAAATAAAATACTTATGATTTTATAGAATTATATGACTATATTAAATCAAATAAATAATAATAAAAAAATATAATTAAATAAATAAAAGTTTCTTATTATAAATAAAAATAAAAGTTTTATTATATGTAAAAAAAAGTTTTATTATATATATATAAACAAATTTATTTAAAAGGATTTTGGAGCAACTAATTAAAACAAATAAATAAAAAGACTAAAAACAATATAGAAATCTTAGCTTCAATTGGATGTGGCTGGCTGTTGGGATTCCATGGTGATCTTGCCGGATGGTAGGAGTCTGATCATACCCTAGCGCTGATCTAATGGTGGAGATGTGGTGGCGCATCATACACATGCGGAGACGTGCAATACCGGACCGGGAAGCATCCTATAGCATGTGAATTAACCAAAAACAATCCTCCCACCAGGGTTTGAACCGGTGCCATGGAGGATGAAGACTAACGCGCGTTACCACTGGCTCACCCTTCATTTGCTGTTAAACAGACAACCAACAAAATATACAAATGATAACTTATTATTTAAATTGAAATAGCGCGCTCAGCATTCATCTTCTTCGCTGGGACTCAGAAAGAAAAGGCAACGCTTTTGGCCACGGTTCTCACTCGTGGCCATAGCTTTTCGTCCCCAAACCTGCAAACAAGCATGAATCGAAGCATACAAATAAACCAGATCGACTAAAAAGGGCATCCCGAACTCGAAGGACCTATCAATTGGATCTAAAATCGGCTCTAACTTAGAATCCCTTTTCTGAAGCAAACGAACCCTAACAATGGTAGTTCGTCATATCTGCATCAAAGCTCCAATTAAATGATTCAAATACGTTCTATATGTTCATACAAATACGAATACATCATTGGAAAGTGTATGTGATGCATGGATTGATGAATCGGACATAAAAAAAACAGAGCAAACCGTGATGAGATGATGTTGATTCCAGATGCCAATGGATTCAAGAACGCCTGGGAAACCTTCCTAGCCTCACAATGATTGTTTTTGAACGTCCAAAAGCTTATGAATTGTCCACAAAATCAGAAACCGAATTCAAGTTTATTGGAATTTTGTTGGAGCTTTAGCGTAATTTTCCAGGGGTCCAGTCCTTCTCCTCCTCTGAATTTGCTTATGTATTTATACGGTATGCACTAGGTCAACAAAACAAGAGAAAATCTCCTTGGAATCTTTGATTGAAAATCTTGCAATATTTGATTTGTGAATCAAGAAGATTGTATCTCCTTTGGAAAGATTTGGTGTCTTACTGTTACTTAGCATCTTTTAGCGCACGATAACATGGGCAAATTCTGTTTCTCTTTAATTTTTTATTTTACTTCTTAATGATAATCAATACTAATATAATAATACAAACTAGAACAAAAATATGACCTAATAAATATATAAAAATAATTATACTAACTAATACTTAAAAATAATTCCTAAAAAGACAATAGAAATAACTATACTAACAAATAATAGAAATTATATCTAATATAAATTAATGATAAAAAAACTAATTCCTAATATAATGAAATAAAAGACTATGAACAAAAATAAAGGGAGGAGGTGGGATTCGAACTCATGCCCTCTTAATAATCGCATTCCTTACCTCGCTCTACACCCGCTAGACCAGCGTGTTTGTTCGAGACATAACGTGATTTGTAAATATATGAAGAGTGTGACAATATGCCTCAAATTGAATGTAGTAGCCAAATGAATCATCTGTGAGTAAAAAATGCAATTACCTGGAAAAATCCCGATCATTACCTAAAAATCCTTTTTTGAACTAAAGTGCTTGATTGTATGGATGCATGCTACGCAAATGACTTAAGAGGACATGCGCACATGAAAGGAGAGGCAAAAGAAAATATACTAGGGCAAATTTTGGGGTATGACAGATACTGATATAAGGCCACATAACATGGTCTTATCTAACTACGAAGGCAAGATAGGACAAACATTGGGAGTCGTTCAGGTCAATTTGACAGTGGGCTCAGTCACAAGGCCAACTATGTTCATGGTTATACCAGCAAAAGCAAATTACAACCTTTTGCTTGGTAGGGAATGGATTCATGGGGTGGCAGCTGTGCCCTCAACAATGCATCAAAGGGTGACAATTTGGAGGGAAGATGGTATAGTGGAAAATATCGAAGGAGATCAGAGTTACTATATGGCTGAAGTTAACCAGGTGAATAAAACCAACTTCGATAGGAACCTGGCAAACATAAGTCCTTGTCATGCTGCAGAAGAGATGTATGCCCCAAATAAGAATGCATTGTATTATTTAACTTTACACCCAAATGGATTCCAGTGGGATAGAGAGATCATGGATGGTCCAACAGATACAGCACCATTGGAGAATTATCCAGCAGTACGGCCAACAGGCTGGGACGATGACATTAATAATGTCTGAGCCTTCGTTCTTCGAAAAGATTTCGGCTTACGTGGCCGAGAACAAAAGGAAGGCGACTCTCGAAGCCGAACTATCAAATGCAAAGATGGACGCAGTTCTAACCAAAAAAGGAGTAACAGAGTTAGAGATACATACGAGTTTCGAATTCTCTGAAGACCCGGTTCAAGTCGAAAAGATCGTGAGAGAAGAATCGAGTCAAAGGTTAGATGCAATTTACGACGAAGAACCTTTGGGATTTGAAAAAGACCCAATGGCGTCGAACATAAAGATGTTGGCTCAAGATCCACTTGAAGAAGTAAATCTTGGAGACAAGGATCAAAAAAGAATAACATACATCAGCGCGAAACTAGAACCAGAACTAAAAGCAACGGTCATCAAAATGTTGAAAGAAAACAGAGATTGTTTTGCTTGGGATTATGATGAGATGCCTGGTCTAGGAAGAGACTTGGTCGAATTGAAACTACCAATAAAAGAAGGGAAGAAGCCTGTAAAGCAAACTCCCAGGAGATTCGCGCCAGAGATTCATTCGAAGATTAAAGCAGAGGTCAAAAGGCTTCTACGTTGCAAGTTTATCCGAACTACAAGGTATGTTGAATGGATTGCTAATATAGTACCTGTAATTAAAAAGAATGGTTCATTAAGAGTATGCATAGACTTTCGTGATCTTAATGCAGCCACTCCTAAAGACGAATATCCCATGCTTGTAGCAGAAATGCTAGTAGACTCAGCCGCAGGCTTCGAATATTTGAGCATGTTGGATGGATATTCTGGATACAATCAGATCTTTATTGCAGAGGATGATGTATCCAAAACAGCATTTCGTTGCCCAGGGGCAATAGGCACTTACGAATGGGTTGTAATGCCTTTTGGTTTAAAAAATGCTGGGGCAACTTGTCATACCCTAATTTTTGACCCCCCTGAGATGACATATCTTCAGGATTTTCATCAAGTCAAAGTAAGTACCCAGAGCAGTCTGACATTCAATCGAGGGTGTTCAAAGACAAGAAAACTCAGGCAAAGGATCAATCAATAGGAGGATTAGTCTCTAACACAATCATGAGACTCAAGAGCTTCATTATTTCACCTATGATTGATTAGACACCCAGTCATCTAAGTACATAATTACTCAGATCAACAGACCAGGGTTTGGAGCCTTATCAAGGACTAAAATCAGGGAACACTTTTGGGAAACCTTAAAAAGCCCTAGGGGACCATTCAAAGACATCAATCATCTTCAAATAACTCATATGACAAGATCCACTGGACATTACACCTCAATTCAAAGTCTACAGTCATCATTGTCCTCTGGTCGACAATTAGGGTTTTTGACCTAATTCCCCAAGATAGTTGAATTTTAATCAGGGCATGGATCTAAAACTCAAGACATGATTCAAGAGTCTCTATTACCTCAATATAATCCCTTTACATCATTCATTTAAGGAGAAGATCTTGTTTCTACACAAAAGTCCAAAATCTCACCTTATTTGGAAAAAGTCAACTGTATGGGATCACCATTGACTTTTGAGATTTTTGGTCAAACCATGACTTTCAAGGATCAATATCATCAATATATGGATATTAAAGTCATTTTACCAAAGAAATTCAAAGAAATTCATCAAGGAGCAAAAAGTCGGGAATTAGGGTTTTTTAAGGCATGGTGAGAACTCAAAATTTCACCTACACAACTCAAAAAACTTCCAACATGAAAGTTGTAGATCTTGCAAAATAAAACAACATCTTACAAAGGAACTTTTTTCAAAAGATCAATCATTTAAGAGTTTTGGAAATTTTGGAGTTTTAGGTCATAAACACTTAGAAATTTTTCTAAGTGTTTTAACCTAGTTTTCTTCCAACTTTGGCCTCATTTTTCACAAATTTGCCAAAGGATTCTGAAGAAACTCCAAACTAATGATTTGAAGTAGATGTTTAGGGCTTTCCAAATTGTGTTCAACCTTCTCCAAATTCATTTTGAGCTAAGAGTTATGCTTGTTCAAAGTTGGCCTCATGAAGTGAAATTATAGGTCATGTACAATTTGAAACTTTGCAATTTTGTGCATTTTGCTTCACTAAGTGATGCTACACGACCTCTAATACATCTGAAACCATACCACACATCCAAATTCATCATTGCATAAGGATTAGAGAAGATTCCCAAAAACAAAGGCATGTGATTATGTAATGATTGCATTTTTGAATTTATGGCAAATGATGAATCATCAAGGAATCTTGTTCTAAGCCAATTAGAACTCTCCTCTGAATCAGAAATGTTCCCTTGGATCATACAAGATCAATGGTTGGGGAAGCTAGCCCGAAAATGCATCATTGCATTTAGGATCTTTTCAAATTTTCTTCTTGGCTAAGAAACCAAAACTCTCTCATTAAGCAAGCTCACTCTCTCAATCAGTACTGAACCATTTACCTATAAATAGGGGAGCATACTTCAGTAGAAAAACACACCAAAGCAACTCAATTCCTTGCTTTCTCTTTCTCTTCTCATGCTTATTGTTTTTCAAAGTTCTTTGGCAAGAAGAATCGTTTTCTTCAAACCAGAGCTCATCTTTGGAAAGTAAGCATTCTAACATCTCAAGGGAGGTCATTTGAGGTGATCCAAGCACCTGGATCACTTCTGTAAGTGGAGGAACACCATTGTTGCTCTCACTTTGGAGCAGTTGCAGTTGGAGGTCCATAGTGCAATTCAGAAGGTTTCCAATCAAGCTAAGCATCCAGGCATGTTCCATAGGAGGTAGTGAAGCTGTTCAGATGGCTGCAGCTCATCTGTAACTCAAGAATCATCACCCTCCATGTTCACTTGAAGCTCAAATCGAGGGAGGTCCATAGAACAATTCAGGAGGATTGAGGTTACAACAAGCATTCAGTTAGCATCACTGAACCACAAGGAAGCTTTTGGGATCATTCATACAAGCCCAGGTGCTCTCTATCATCCTCACGACCTCCATTTTCAGAGGTAAGTTTCTGAACTCTACCTCTTTAATTTAAGCACTCTTTGTGATAAAGCTCGATTCTATCTTGTTAAGCATCATCAGAGGATTGAAAACCCTCTATCATCATTCATTTATCTTTCAGTATAGTCATTTAATTTGATTTTCAAAATTTAGGGTTCTTCACGATTTCTGGTAAATTAGTTAGATATAGTTGATATAAATTTATGTTAGTTACATATTTAGAATCGTGAGTGAATTTAGAATAAGTTTCATCTTTACATCTTTGCAAATGGTTGAGAAATGAGCAAGTTCATAAATTCAAAATCTGAGAACTTGAGGTTGAAGATGACAATGGTGGTGGCGCGCAAATTTCAAATTCAGGGTTGAGTTTATTTTATTTTGAATGATACCTGTTTCATAAACGACTAAAACGTGATAGCCCAGTGGTAAAGAGTGTTTGTGTGTTGCGCGTGCCCAAGGTCTGGGGTTCGAATCCCCCTCGCCCCAGACCTTTTGATTTTATTTTCTTTTTGCTTCTATACACTTGAATAACATATGAGTTGCAAAGGAGTCAGTTTACTATCACCATGCGCGCGCTGGCCCAGTGGTTTGGTTTTGGGTGTGTGACTTGGAGGGCGTGAGTTCAATCCCTCTAGGTGACAAAACCTTATTTTTTATCACTTTTCCCATTTGATTTCTTCACAACTTTACACAATTAATTAACCTATCAAATTAAATCATTTTCACTTCATTTTTCACACACTTGTTATTTAATATATCTATTTTATGAATAATCAAAAAAATCATAAAAATATTATTTATTTCATATATTTTTATTAGGTTTAAAATAGTATGTTTTAAGTGTTTTCTTAAATACTTTAAATGCATATATTCATTTTGTTTTAACCTAATTATTTTTGTGAATAAAGTTTATGATAAAACCCTAATTATTTAGGTCTTAATTAGGCATAGATCTTTTTTTTCTTTACCTTAATTAAGTTGACTTTCTGTCAATTTTCAAAACTGTTTTCAATCTCCGAATAAATCGAATAATTAAGGTTTTCAAACAACAAAACCTTATATTATTTCAAATCATTTTCAAAACTAATTTTACACCAGTACTATAAAGTACTGGGCCTCTAATAGAGTGTAAGTCCCAAACACCTTCTCTTCTTAGCTTGTTTTCAAAACTGTATTTTCAAAATCTTCTTTCTGTTTTCAAAACATTCTTCTGGTATTTGAAGGGCATTATTCCCGGTGAAACTCTTCAGATACCTATGTGACCTTTGTCCATCTTCACTTCTTCTGTTTTCAAAAACCATTAACTGTTTATCATATATATATTCAACTGTTATCCATCAATTACTGGTAAGGCTCTGTACATACTTCTTCAAAGGCCTCCACTCCATCCAGGTTAGGCTTTACAAGCTTTCAATTTACAGTCTTTATTTAAATTACTGTCAAATATAAACTGTGCATATATATTAGTTTAGAACTACGTTTGAGTATAAACCTTAGGACAGTTAAACTATATATATATATATATATTATAGGAATATGACCTAGGATTGAGAATGTCTTCCCGGTGAAGGCTCTTTCCTAATTAGAGATCTGTAGTTCAAACCCCCAAGATGAATTATTCCCGGTGAAACATCTTGGCAAAAACCTTAGAATCCAAAAAAATATAGGACACATCCACCCAAAGAGGAATTATTCCCGGTGAAACCTCTTACCCATTTGCTTAGAGCCAAAATAAGTTCAAAACTACATAGCTTTCTCTTGTGCTATAACAAGGACCCTCGATTAGCCTCCTCTTGGGCTTTGTACAAGGACCCACAGGCTTCTTAAAAGCATTTCCAGCTTCCTCTTGAGCTTGTATACAAGGACCCATCAGGTTTCTTATAAACATAGGAACAGGTCTTTAGTCACCTTTTAGCCTACCCTGGTGAGTTTTCTTCCAATTTAAACCAGACTTTTAACAAGCCAAGTTTGTCTCAATTTTGCATTGAGTACACCTTTTGGAATGAGAGACATGGACAGTCTCTGTCACCCTTATCTTCATCAATCTTCCTTAGCAGAGTCTAGGATCCATATTTGCTTATCCTCAGCATGAGTCAGCCTTCATCTTGGGCTTTAAACAAGAAGTCTCCACTAGATAATCTTTCTGCCATTCACCAAAAGAGTCAAAACCCCTGGAAAGGGTTAGCCTCCAAATCAATCCATCATTTCAATAAAAACCCCTGGAAAGGGTTAGCCTCCAAAGTCAATTAATCAAAAAGAGTCACGACCCCTGGAAAGGGTCAGCCTCCAAAAAACATGATAAAGTCAGTCTTTTAACAGACAATTTCTCCAGCTGAGTCAAAACCCCTGGAAAGGGTTAGCCTCCAAAATCAGTCTTTCAAAAAAATCAAAGATTCATTCTCTTAGGAGATAATCTCCCCAAATAGAGTCTCCCTAAGTAGAGTCAGCCTCAATTCTGGGCTTCGTACAGAACACCAAAAACTCCTTAGTTTAAATACTCCCCAGTAGAGTTATCATTTCAATAAATCAATAAAATCAATCAAAAAGCCTCAAGCTTGGGCCTCATTCAAGCCAGCTAAAGTCAAATCTTTCATATAGTAAATAGACATAGCTTATCTCTATAGAGAGATATTTTTACTACTCTACCACATTCAAACAAACAAACATTTCAATTTCAATTTCATTCAAAGTCTCCCATTTAGGACTCTGAAAGACATGCTCTGGCACATCCCCAGACTTGTACACTTTCCCTAATTTGGATGAGCATCTTTCTTTCATTTTAGAGGCACGATGGCTGTCATACTTGATCAACCAAGTAGACTCCCCTCTTAATGAAACATCATTTTTTTTAGCTTTTCTGTCACTTTTAAATGTTTGTGGTAGAATAGTACAAATACCTCTCTGTAAAGATGATTTCATGTCTCTTTACTGTAAACAGAGATTTAATTCCAAGCTTCAACCTTGAGCTTCAAGCAAGGCACCAAAAACAAGTAATTTCCCTAGTTAGTTCCCCGAACTACATTAAGCTCTGACTTCCACTAGGGATATGTAGGCATGAGGTTCACAAGGAATCTCAGCGAGCTAATAAAATACCAAAAATAGTCAGTCTGTCTATCTGTCTGTCTTTCTTTAATCAATTCAATTCTCTCTCCTAACACAAAGGAGAAACTTTCCCAATCATTAGCAGCAAACACAATCACAATGACACAGAGAAGGTTCCTGTAGAGTACTACAGATATGTAGGGTGTTTAAACACTTCCCTATGTATAACCGACCCCCCGGACTCCAGAATTTCTAGTCTAGGTGAAATCCCCACACTTAGCAAACTCCTAGGGTTTAGTTGAGATCTTTTTTTCCCTTTCCTACTCGTAGGACCAATAAGAAAGTTCGTGTGATATCGTAGGAAGAACTGAAACAAAATTCATCCCACCACGGGCGCATTCTCCTTCCAAATTTCGCGTGAAGGGTTTAGCGTGCCGTCCTCCCAAGTGAAACGGGGAGGTAAAGAAAACGACACCACAGAAAAATGGCGACTCTGCTGGGGATATAAGTGTTAAAAACCTTGGTTTTTCATCCAAACCAATGGTTGACCTGTTGCTGGTCCAGCCCCAATGAGGAATTAGGGATGCCAAATTCCCCCTCAAACAAGAGAGGTCCTGCCTAACCTCTGTGTCATATCATGTGATTGTTGCATATATATTTGTTTACTTTGTTTATTCTGTATCGGGAAAGGGCTTGATTCCCCCTTGTGGTGAGAAATCCTATACCCGGATTTGAGTGCAACATAAGATAGGATGGAGGATGTCTTCCCGGTGAAGGCCCTCTAATCTTGGTTTCCAAGTCTACTCTTGGGATTTGCCTGGCTGGTTGTGATTAACTGCGCCACTGCATTCCGAGACTGATTTGTACCAGGAGGACCTAGAAACACATTAACCCCACTTAAAGCCTTTTTTTTAGGACGTAGAGCGGTGATTACGGAAGTAATTGTCACGCAGATACTACACTCAGAGAAAACTCTCTTATAGATACCAATCAACGTATCTTTAAGGTTGAGCAAAAACTCTGAGACCCCTAGAACCCGTTCTACAGGTACAAAAATCCTTAACCTTAGTTTACCATTGGGGCGGGGATTGCGTTTGGACTTCATGACCACTATACCCTTCAACGCCATGTTTGTTTAAAACTCTTGTGTGTGCATTCATGCATTCATGCATCATTCATTAATAAACAACTAAAAACAAAAAGAGTCTTTTTCGAGTCGTTTTTCAAGGAAACTAAATAACGAACGTTTTGAACTTCATAGAAAGAGAGAAACGGAGAAAGGACTTAAGGATCTATATTATGGATTACGGAAGAAAGAGAGCTAGGAAATACACCTTCAAGATTCCCCAGGTCGAGGAACTGGGAAAGCTCGGAAAACTGGTGGTCAACCCCCAGGCTTTCAAGGAGAAGTATGGAAAACTTCTGCCTTTGCTCAATACCAACATGGTGGTTGGGATCCTTCCCACCTTGGTACAGTTTTACGATCCAACGTATCACTGCTTCACCTTTCCAGATTATCAGCTCATGCCTACGTTAGAGGAGTACTCTCGTCTGATTGGAATACCCGTGTACGCGCAAGATCCGTACTCCGGTTTGGAAAAGAATCCTGACGACATTATCATTGCTGCAACTACTCCTTTGAACGTAGTCGACATCAGAACTCATATGGTGAGTAGAGGAGGAATTCAAGGATTGCCCTCCAAATTCCTGTTTGATCAAGCTCGGTACTTCGTCAGCATCCAAGATATGAGCGCTTTTGAGGAAGTCTTGGCTTTGCTTATCTACGGATTGTTTTTGTTCCCTAACATTAACGATTTCGTCGACATCAATGCAATTAAGATCTTCTTAATTGGAAATCCAGTTCCAACCTTGCTTGCGGATGCTTATCACTCTGTGCATTCAAGAAACCTGCAGCGAGGAGGATTAATCACATGCTGCGTACCGTTGTTATACGAATGGTTCGTTTCGCACCTGCCAAAGTCTAGCACTTTCTGGAACATGAGGGATGGCCTTTACTGGTCACAGAAAATCATGTCTCTCACTCATACAGACATTGATTGGTGTAGTCCTGACAACGACGAAACTAAGATCATTTTCAGTTGCGGAAGTTTCCCCAACGTACCCCTTATTGGAACTAAGGGAGGAATCAGTTACAATCCAGCTTTAGCCCGTCGTCAATACGGCTATCCCATGAAAAATATACCAAGTAACATCCAATTGGAGGGTCTGTTCTTCAAGAACATCGACGATCATGGCAACATGCTGAAGAAGGAAATTGTCCAAGCCTGGCGTCTTGTTCACAGCAAAGGGAGAAGATTGTTAGGAAAACATCTTTGCATCTCCCTGGATCCTTACCTTCAATGGGTACGCGTCAGAGCATTCAAGCTCAGGATGCCATATCAACATCAAGAACCTATTCCCCTAAGGGAACCAATTTACCTTTTCTCCACCGATGTTGAAAAACTGCAAGCGGCATTAAACAAGGTATGCCAAGAAAGGAATGCTTGGAGGAACAAGTATCGAATTGTCAACATGGAAAATGTTGAGATTCAAAACATCCTAAGAAGGAAGGATGAGTTACTTGAAGTACTCGATCGACAAGTGACACAATCGTCACTTTCTCATCATATCCCTCCTGCTTCCTGGATCATCGATCAGCTCACGTCAGAGAACGCTCAGCTCAAGAAACAGAAGAAGATGTTAGAACGTGAAGTCGGCTCATCATCAAAGTTTTAGAGTCCTTTCTCTCAGTTTCTCTGTATTTCCATTTTCAAAGTGTGTAAAAACGGCGTTTTCGCTTAATTAATAAAGTTTGATGTTTCATAACGTAATTATGGTGTTTCCTTGAAAAATAATAACTTAATTGCATATCATACATCGCTTTAGTCGTACGCACTGACACGAGAATTGTCGCGGATCTAATAGTCACTTTCCTTTCTCCAGAAAGAGAGGAGGAGAAGGAGGTGAACCAAGACTTTCAAGCTGTCTCATCCATACAACACTCGTTCAAGTCGCAAGAAAAGAATGGAAGACTTTGAGCAAGAGAATGAAGAACTCAGAGAAGAGATTAATACTCTCAAAGGTACTGTTGAAAGACTCAATAGTATGGTAGAAGCCCTGGTAGTTGCGCAGAATCGACCAACGCCAGAAGAACCACAAAGGACTGTGGTTTCCGAGATTGTTTCTACTCCTATTCCTCAGTATACCATGCCGCCTGATCGACCTTGGGGCATGCCGTATAACTTTACTCCAGAAGGGTACATACCTCCAGCTTCTGAAGCTCCAAAAGTCACCATGGATATGCGTCCACCGGAGGGTTACAAACCTCTGGAAATTGAAGTTCCAAGAGCAACGGCAATGGGTTTCGCACAACAGAATGCTGAGATTCCAAGATCTGCTGTCATGGCTTCTCCACAGCCCATTATGCATACTTTTCCCCCGCAAGGCGGACAAGTATATCATCACGCTCCAAGTGAGGATGCTGGCGTGTATGAAAGATTGGACGAGTTCCAAGAACAGTTTCTGCAAATGCAGAAGGAACTCAAGACTCTCCGAGGACAAGATCTATTTGGAAAGAATGCTGCAGACCTCTGTCTGGTTCCAAATGTTAAGATTCCTCACAAATTCAAAGTACCAGAATTCGAGAAGTATAAAGGGAATTCATGCCCACAAAGTCATCTTGTGATGTACGCTCGAAGAATGTCAACTCAGACTGATAATCAACAATTGCTCATTCATTATTTTCAAGACAGCCTGACTGGTGCTGCACTCAAATGGTACATGAACTTGGACAGTTCAGAGATTCGTACTTTTCGAGACCTCGGAGAGGCCTTCGTCAAACAGTATAAGTACAATCTGGATATGGCTCCCGACAGAGATCAACTCCGGGCCATGACTCAAAAGGATAGAGAAAGCTTCAAGGAATACGCTCAGAGATGGCGTGAAGTTGCTGCTCAAATTTGTCCACCACTTGAAGAGAAAGAAATGACAAAAATCTATCTCAAAACTTTAAGTCCATTTTACTACGGACGAATGGTTGCAAGTGCACCAAGTGACTTTACCGAGATGGTAAACATGGGTGTGCGTTTAGAAGAAGCAGTTCGAGAAGGACGCTTGAACAAAGAACCAGAATCTTCTGTTGGTCCAAGGAAGTATGGAAGTTCTTTCCAGAAGAAAAAGGATCAAGATGTCAGCAATGTCTTGCACAAAATCAAGAAGAAATTCCAACCTCAAGTTGCAACAATAACTCCGGTTGTTAACTCAGCGCCAGCTTATCAACCTCAGGTCTCGCAACAACAAATTCAACAAAGGTCGCAGCAACCTCAGCAGCAGGTTCGACCTCCAAATTACAACAATCGGGCTCCAAGGTATCCTGCCTTTGACCCCGTACCAATGCCGTATGCAGAATTGTTTCCAACATTACTGGCAAAAGGACTCATTCAGACAAGGAGTCCTCCAAATCCTACAAATAGTTCCTCACCATGGTATAAGGCTGACCAATCTTGTCCCTATCATCAGGGGGCACCAGGTCACAATATTGAGAACTGTTTATCTTTCAAGATTGACGTCCAACGATTAGTGAAAAGCGGAATGCTATCCTTCAAAGATACTAATCCAAACGTCCAAGCAAATCCTTTGCCGCAGCATAAAGAAGCTTCAGTAAATCTGATAGATCAACACCCCAATGTCATTCAAATCTACGACATTCGTCAGATAGGGGAAAATCTTGTCAGGATGCACGCTAAACAAGCTGGGTACGGTCATGTACCACCTCACAACTACTTCACATGTGAAATTTGTCCAAAGAATAATCAAGGATGTGCCATAGTTCAAGCTGCATTACAAGAACAAATGGACTTGGGATGGATTCAACATATCCGAGTCAGAACTGAACATGACATCAACATGGTTCAAGGATGTCCAGGAGAATACAAAATCTACAAAGTTGAAGACCTTGAAGGATCGGTAGTCAGGTTCCACAAAACTTTAAATGGACTTGCCTACTTTGGAACAGATTTCCACGCTTACAGTAGATGCGAAATCTGTCGAAGAAATTCACGAGGATGTTTGCGTGTTCGCAACGACATTCAAAAGCTGATGGATGACAATACCATTACTGTTCTTGCCAACAGAGAAGATGATGAAGTCTTTACCGTATCTCCTCAAATTAATCAAGATGAACCTATGCAAGTTAAGTATGATAGCAGGAAGACAGCAGTTGCACCACTAGTCATCTACTTACCAGGTCCTGTACCGTATGAGTCCAGCAAGGCTATACCATACAAGTACAACGCTACATTCATTGAAAATGGTAAGGAAATACCATTACCGTCTGTTGTCAACATTGCTGATGTTAGTCGAGTCACCAGAAGTGGACGAGTCTTCAACAGAACAACAGAAAATGTGGAGAAACCTTCGGAGGAAGTACCACATAGGCAAGACAATCATCCGACCAATGCTGTTCAAGCGAAAGAAAATGATGAGATCTTGAAGTTAATCCAGAGGAGTGAATACAACATTGTAGACCAATTACTACATACTCCGTCTAGGATTTCTGTTCTTTCCCTGCTATTGAGTTCTGAAGCTCATAGGGAAGCTCTACAGAAAGTTTTGGAACAAGCTTTCGTAGAACCAAGTGTTACAATAAGCCAATTCAACAACATCATTGCCAACATCTCCGCCGGAACTAACCTAAGTTTCTGTGACGAAGATCTTCCTGAAGAAGGAGTGGACCACAATCTTCCACTTCACATCTCAGTTGGCTGCATGGGTAATACACTCACAGGAGTCCTAATAGACAATGGATCCTCTCTCAACGTCATGCCTAAATCAACATTATCAAGATTATCTTTCGAAGATTACCCTCTAAGAAAAAGTCATGTCATCGTCAAAGCATTTGATGGATCAAGAAAGTCAGTTTTCGGAGAAGTAGATCTTCCCATAACTATTGGACCTCAGACGTTCAAAATCACTTTCCAAGTTATGGACATTCCAGCACAATACAGTTGTTTGCTAGGTCGCCCATGGATTCATGAGGCTGGGGCAATTACTTCAACACTTCATCAGAAACTGAAGTTCATAAGAAATGACAAATTGGTAACCGTATGTGGAGAACGAGCTCTGATCGTCAGCAACCTGTCATCATTCTCCGACATAGAACCAAAAGAAGTTGTTGGAACTAAATTCCAAGCACTTTCCTTGGACAAAGGAAAGGAGAAAGCAGCGTCTATCTCTTCATACAAAGATGCAATCCAAGTTGTAAAGGATGGCACTACCAGTGGTTGGGGGCACATTAATATTCCTACCAACAACAAGAACAGAACAGGAATTGGATTCTTTCCAACATCATCAAAAGCTATTCCAGGGATTGAGGTAGTTCTCCCCATTCAAGAAACTTTCTGCAGTGGAGGTTTTCTTCAACCTGTTCAACAAACAGTCAATACCATCGGTACGGAAAACACCGATGAAGAGGAATGGTTATCCTATCTTAACAGAGCAGGATATATCTCCCTACCAGAGTCTGATCCACCTTGCTGTTATCCGACTAAAGGATCTGAAAGTAAGACTCAACCAAGCAGGGATGAAGTTACTGACAGCTTCACCACCAGAAGTCATGGTTCATCAGAAGAAGTTCCTCCTATCCCCGAAGAGACTTGGGATACATTAGGAGAACCAAGCGGAAAATTCGACTACATGGTGAAATACTCCGCTCCTGAAAGTTCAAGAATCTCTCTTGAAGATATTGTTCCAACTGGATGGAACATTGATTATGAGTACCTCTCTCAGCCAAAAGAGATGTATAACCCTTGCTATTCATCATCATCTACTGGTGAAATCATCATTGAGGATTATATCCCCAAGTCACCTTCCGAGGCTACGGATCTAGAGTTCACATATCTAGTCAATGCCATCTTGGGAGAAGAGCAAGACCAAAATACAGAAGAGGATGATCTCGAAAGTGTCTCCGACAACGAGTCTCTCCATTCAGAAGATTGGAAGTTTCCTCAAAAGAAAGTTCGACATACTCCACTTGGAAATGGGTATGCTCACACCGCTCAGTCTGCTGAAGTAGAAGAAGATCGTCTGAGTGTTGCAAAGACAGTGGTTGGTAAATCAAGACCTACCACAGGCCAGCTTAAGCCTAAGGTTCCAGATTACTTAGTGCACAATGGGGTTCGCCACTACTGGACAGCTGTTGAAGTTTCAACTGTTGTTCGCACTCCTAAGTAGGAACTTTCACCGTTATTTTGTCCTCTCACCATAGCCCAGGGTGAAGAGATGTTTCATAGGGCTTTGCATTTTACTATTTCTTAGGAAAATGTCCCTCTTTGCTTCGCCCAAAGCAATAGAGTTTTGTTTTATAGGGTCTTTGTTTCAAGAAATGACTGTCAATAAATAAAAATGTCATTCTGTTCCTTCGTTTAGTTTTCCCTTTTCTTTTTTCGGAAATTGGTAATCCTAAAAAACACCCTTAAAAAACATCAAATATTCCATTAACTGCATACACCGAGTCTTCCCTCGTTGTCTAAATAAAACTTATCACACATATGCAGATTAATCATAAAATACCCCGTTGAAACGTGCGACCGTATGACTTCTCCAAGCTTTGAGTTTCCTGTATTCGAGGCAGAGGAAGAAGAAGACGAAGAAATATCAAAGGAAATTTCACGGTTACTTCAACAAAAGGAAGAGGCCATTCAGCCATACAATGAGCCTCTAGAGATCATTAACCTTGGTTCCGATGGAAACAAAAAAGAGGTTAAGATTGGAGCTTCGCTCAGTTCAGAGATCAGAGAGAGTTTGATACAGCTGCTCAAAGAATTCTCAGATGTCTTCGCTTGGTCTTATCAAGATATGCCAGGGTTGGATACCAGTATAGTGGAGCATCACTTGCCATTAAAAGCAGAATGCCCTCCGGTCAAGCAAAAATTAAGAAGAACTCATCCGGAGATGGCCATGAAAATCAAAGAGGAAGTTCAAAAGCAGATCAACGCAGGTTTCCTCGTCACTTCAGAATACCCTCAGTGGTTAGCTAACATTGTTCCCGTTCCTAAGAAAGACGGAAAAGTCCGCATGTGCGTCGACTACAGAGATTTGAACAAAGCTAGCCCTAAGGATGATTTTCCTTTACCACATATTGATATGTTGGTAGACAGTACAGCAAAATCCAAAGTTTTCTCGTTCATGGACGGATTTTCAGGATACAACCAAATCAAAATGGCACCTGAAGACATGGAAAAAACAGCTTTCATCACCCCCTGGGGCACGTTCTGCTATCGTGTTATGCCTTTTGGACTGAAGAACGCAGGGGCAACTTATCAAAGGGCCATGACTACGCTTTTCCACGACATGATGCATAAAGAAGTGGAAGTCTATGTGGACGACATGATTGCCAAATCAGAAAATGAAGAAGATCACATACAGAATCTGACAAAGTTATTTCAACGCTTACGGAAGTTTCAGCTTCGCCTGAACCCCAACAAGTGCACCTTTGGTGTCTATTCAGGAAAACTCCTTGGTTTCATTGTCAGCAAACGAGGAATTGAAGTAGATCCAGACAAAGTCAAGGCAATTCAAGAAATGCCTTCGCCCAGAACCGAGAAACAAGTTAGAGGATTTCTTGGACGTCTGAATTACATCTCGAGATTCATATATCTCATGACTGCAACTTGCGCTCCTATTTTCAAACTTCTACGGAAAAATCAAAGTTGCGTCTGGACAGACGATTGTCAGAAAGCGTTCGACAGCATTAAGGAATATCTGCTCGAACCACCCATCTTGTCTCCTCCAGTGGAAGGAAGACCTTTGATAATGTACTTAACCGTCTTAGAAGACTCCATGGGTTGTGTCCTTGGACAGCAAGACGAGACAAAGAGAAAAGAGCATGCCATCTACTACCTGAGCAAGAAATTCACTGACTGTGAATCCCGCTACTCCATGCTCGAGAAGACGTGTTGTGCTTTGGCCTGGGCTGCCAAGCGTCTCCGCCAGTACATGATTCGACATACTACTTGTTTGATCTCTCATATGGATCCAATCAAGTACATCTTTGAGAAGCCTGCTTTAACCGGGAGAATTGCCCGTTGGCAGATGTTGTTATCAGAATACGACATTGAGTATCACGCACAGAAAGCCGTGAAAGGAAGCATTCTAGCTGAGCACCTGGCTCACCATCCACTCAATGGTCATGAATCAACCAGTTTCGACTTTCCGGACGAGGACGTCATGTACCTCAAGATGAAAGATTACGACGAGCCACTACCAGACAAAGGACCTGAGATAGGATCCCAGTGGGGCTTAATCTTTGACGGAGCTGTCAATGCTTATGGACGAGGAATTGGGGCAATCATTGTTACACCTCAGGGTACCCATATTCCATTTACTGCCAGATTAACTTTCAAATGCACAAACAATGAGGCCGAATATGAAGCTTGCATCATGGGTCTCGAAGAAGCCATGGATCTAAGAATCAAACACTTGGATGTATACGGAGATTCTGCTTTGGTCATCAATCAAATCAAAGGAGAATGGGAAACACGCCAACCAGGGCTAATTCCTTACAAAGACTACGCGAGAAGATTGTTACCATTCTTCGACAGGGTAGATTTTCATCACATTCCTCGTGAAGAAAACAATTTGGCTGATGCATTAGCCACACTCTCTTCCATGATTAGGATAAATCATTGGAATGACATTCCTCGGATCGATGTTATGCGCCTGGATAGGCCCGCTCATGTGCTCACAGTAGAAGCAATCATCGACGACAAACCGTGGTATCACGACATCAAGAACTTTCTTCAAAAGCAAGAGTACCCTCTTGGGGCATCAAAGAAAGATAGAAAGACTTTGAGAAAGTTAGCTTGTAGATTCTTCTTGAATGAAGATGTTCTGTACAAGAGAAACTTCGACATGGTTCTGCTCAGATGCGTTGACAGAAAAGAAGCAGAAATACTCATGAGAGAAATACATGAAGGTTCCTTTGGTACTCACACCAATGGACATACCATGACAAGGAAAATACTGAGAGCATGATATTATTGGCTGACGATGGAGTCAGATTGCTACCAGTACGCAAAGAGGTGTCACAAATGCCAGATCTACGCCGATAAAATTCATGTGCCACCATCTCTTCTCAACATACTCTCTTCCCCTTGGCCTTTCTCCATGTGGGGAATCGACATGATTGGAATGATCGAACCAAAAGCGTCCAACGGACATCGCTTCATCTTGGTAGCCATAGACTATTTCACCAAATGGGTTGAAGCAGCTTCATATGCAAACGTTACAAGACAAGTTGTCGTCAGGTTTATCAAGAATCACATCATCTGTCGCTACGGCGTTCCTAGCAAGATAATCACTGACAATGGGTCAAATTTGAATAACAAAATGATGAAGGAGCTTTGTGAAGAATTCAAGATTGAGCATCACAACTCATCTCCTTACAGACCAAAGATGAATGGAGCTGTAGAAGCAGCTAACAAAAACATCAAGAAAATCATTCAGAAGATGGTCATCACTTACAAAGATTGGCATGAAATGCTCCCGTATGCTCTTCATGGTTACCGTACATCAGTACGTACTTCGACTGGAGCAACTCCTTTCTCCCTTGTATATGGCATGGAGGCAGTCCTACCTATAGAGGTTGAGATTCCATCAATGAGAGTTTTGATGGAGGCAAAATTAACAGAAGCCGAGTGGTGTCAAAGCAGATTCGATGAATTGAACTTAATCGAAGAAAAGCGCATGACAACTTTATGCCACGGACAGCTATATCAACAAAGAATGAAGAAAGCTTTCGACAAAAAGGTTCGACCTCGCACAATCAAAGAAGGCGACCTTGTACTCAAAAAGATTCAATCTTTTCTCACATATTCGAGAGGGAAATGGACTCCCAATTATGACGGCCCCTACGTGGTCAAGAGAGCTTTCTCAGGAGGAGCCTTAATACTCACGACTATGGATGGAGAAGAATTCACCCGTCCTGTGAACGTCGACGCAGTCAAGAAATACTTCGCCTAAATAATTAAAAGAACAGCTCGCTAAGTTGAAAACTCGCAAAGAGCGGCTTAGGCAAAAAAGAGCGTCTCGGTGAATCGAAAACCCGAAAGGGCGATTCAGGCAAAAGTTAGAGACATAAAAAAAAAAATTCAATCCCGGTAGACTTAAAACCCGAAAGGGGTAGTTTACGCAAAAGTTAGGGATATATGGCAAGTAACTGTGTCCAGGACAAACTTGATCATTCAAAATCCATAGTGGAGTATTCATCAGCAGTAGGTCATCTTCTACGAAGCACGAATACAACGCAACTCGGAGTGGAAGGGAAAGATAATGATCGTCACGTTTCATCGTAGCCCTTTTCCCGAAAATTACCAATTTCCAACTTTGTAAATACTCCATGGAATCAAGCATTTGGCTGATTACCATTCCATATATAATAATTTGAGCCTTGTGCTTTTCCTTTGCAATCTAGTCTTATTCAGTTTCTTGGAATGCATTTTAAGTTTAAACAGTCAATTTCTTGAAACAAATGTTTTCATAAAATAAAAATGAATTTACTTGCAAAAATAAAGGTGAAATTTCTTTCTAAGGTTTACAAACAATAGGAAGAATGCAAACAGTTACTCCGAGAACGGTTGAGATTCCGGGAATCAAGTTTCCCCCATGAGGTCGCTTTGCGAACATCTCCCGATGACGGATCTTTACTTCAATTCATATTACTCATTTCGGACAGCGGACAATTGATAACCAGATATTCCCAACAGAGTTCGAACTACAAGAAGAGGACATCTTCTGATCAACAAGAATTCAAGTCGTATCTTAGGATTTTACATCCGCGACAATTCCATTCACATTCACTTTACATTTTATCATAATATTCATGCATACATTACGTCATAATTGCATAGCCGAATCAGGCTTTGATCCTGTGAATGCCTAAGTCATTGAGGCATGAACTCAAGTTTCCCCTGCAAGTTCCGGAGAAACTTTTTCCTTCGAAACAACAGTTCATACACAAGGATCTCACCAAGCAAGTCAACAGATGGTAGTCTCCCTCAAAGAGATAGTTTGTTCACTTTTGGAATTCCTCAGCCGAGAATCTCCTGCAGAGCGACATTCGACAGTCTTCTTCAGATAAGATAGTCTGCTTCACATTTTGGAATTCCCTACAGGTTTGGTATTTCCCCAGCAGGGTCAAGAGGTGCCACTTCTTGTCAAAGAAAAAAATTCAGAATCTCCCAGCAGATCGACAAATGATTCCCCAGCGGAGTCAGCGAATGATAGTCTTCGTCCAGAAGATAGTTCAGATTCCCCAACAAAGTCAGCAAATGGCAGTCTCTTTCAGCAGAAGACAGTTTGCTCACTTTCTATCACAACAAAGTCAGCAAATGGCAGTCTCTTCCAGCAGAAGACAGTTTGCTCACTTTCTATCATAACAAAGTCAGCAAATGGCAGTCTCTTTCAGCAGAAGACAGTTTGCTCACTTTCTTTCATGACAGGGTCGACAAATGGCAGTCTCTCCCAGTAGAAGACAGTTCGCTCCCCTAGCAATTGGCAAATGGCAGTCTTTTCCCAAGAAAAGACAGTTTGTCTGTTAAATACTCAAGAGATCGACAAATGGCAGTTTCTTCGAACAGTTTGTCTGTTTCTGGGATGTTTAACTCCCCACAGAGTCGATGAATGGCAGTTTTTCTGTTAGGAAAACAGTTCGTTGATTCCCCAGGCATCAGTTGACGAATGGCAGTTTTCACCCCGAAAACAGTTCGTCCGCCTTCAAACAAAGTCATTAGCCCCTCAAAAGATCATGAGGCCATATGACATTCTTTCAAAGACGTCAAGTCAAAAGGGAAGATGGTGAAGTTTCTTTACAGCCGTCAAATGGCATCTTACCTCCAAGCGCTGGTAAGAAGTTTGACGAGGAAACAAACCTTTGAAGTTTCTTTACAGCCGTCAAATGGCATCTTATCTCCAAGCGCTGATAAGAAGTTTGACGAGGAAACAAACCTTTGAAGTTTCTTTATGTCATACCCCAAATTTGTCCTACCCTTTAATTTTAACTGGTTTATACTTCCCATTTCATCTGCATACCTCCATTAGGGCATTTGCATGACTTTGCATTCATTCATTAAGTAAAACATCTAAAAGCATGGGATTAAGGGACATGAAGCAAGCTGGAGTTTCACAAGTCTTGGCATAAAGGCTTGTTTATCTCCTCATCAAGAACAAAAGGCGTTTGATACTTATTCAGATGGTTGTGACTGGCTCATGTCTCTTGAAAAGGGATCTGATCAGATAGTTCTTATCTACATGAATTGTTGGTCCTAGGGTTTGTTTCCTCAAGAATTGGGTGATATCTTGGATCTCTATGATGGGCCTCCATGCTTGGAATACATGATTGCCCAATTGGTTAAGGTACACTAGATCAAGTAATTTTAGAGGATTGAATGCAGATTGGAGGAAGTGAAAGTTATATCAAAATTTGAGAAAGGAAGAAACATCATTAGGAATTCAAGATCGATATGAGTTACAAGCTTCATTACAAGTTTCGTTCAATATCAAACTCCGATTCAAAACTACATCATTCACAAGAGAAAAAGAAATACAATTAAAGAGAAAATTGTTCTAAACACGTGATATTCTTCATTGATTTCAAAGATGTCAATTCATAGACAAGTTTACATCACAAAAACCTATTACAAAAAATACTACATCATCAAGATAACGCTGCACTAGGTGTTGTTCGAGCATAACTCCTAAAAGGCTGATTGTGGCTTTCTTCTCCAAGCTTTCACATCCACAAATCTATTTGAAGTATCATCCCAAGCCTGCTACTCCAGAAATACCAAATGAGAATGGAGGTTCAAAGACCTTATTTGTTGGAAATCTCAATGTTGACAAATCTTCAAAGACGGTCCCTGCTCAACAAAAGAAAACAGCATACATGATCAGCTTTACAAATGGATCACGATATTGTCATCACCACAAAAATTCTACAGTTATTTTAATCCATTGGCACTGTCCAAAATATTGAACACCTTGCACAAATCCTTACCAAAATTCAAATAAAAACAAGAGAAAACCATGGTTGATATTCAAGTCCATTACTACACTCATATCCAGTCATGTTAAAAAAGGTTGCTAACAGCCTTTCACTTGTTCAAAAAGAGAAATCTGAATCAATGGAAATTGGAGTATTGAATAAGGAAGCCATAAAGGAAAATAACAGCAACAGGTTCAACATGAGCTCAAAATCGGGTCTGCACATATAACCAGTTCATAACCTTCTAACTGTTTTTGTAACTAACAATACTCCTAACTTCTCCTAACAGAAACCAGCTTCCATAACTAACTTTCTAACCACAAACAGAATCATAACTGCCACCACGTATAAACAATTCATAACAGAAAAAACCAGAAGAGAAAGGGGGAGAATCAAAAACTGAATCAGAACAGAAATTAGAAAAATCCAGAGTAACTAACCTCTCATCATCCTCTATATATCTCAGCTGCACACACACCTTCAGGATCTTCCTCACCATTCTTCAATCCTTCCTTCACAATCTCAGGATTCATCATCTTCAATTTTCCCTTCACTTCCATCCATTCATTCTTCTCCCACCCTCAATCTTCTCTCAACTTCATCATCTTCAATAAAAACCTTCTCTGAAAAAATCTTCAACAAGAATCTTCACCGATTCTCAAACCAATTCATCACCAATCTGGTTCTCCTTCAATCTCTGCATCCTCAAGAACAAAGACTCCATTCATACATCATTCAACAACAGTTCAGAAGGAGAAGAGAAGAAATGACTTACCTCAAAAACCTGTAACAGAATTGCTAAGAGGTTTTCTCTCGATTCAATCTCCATTTTTTCAATGATAACAGAATCGCTCTTCCAATCTTCACCTTCATTCTCCAAGAAACTCACACAGAAAAAGTTCTTCGGCATACTCTTTACAATCTTCACAAACAACCTCCCGATTCTGTAAAAAATCACAAAAAGCAAACTCAGAATCCTTCATTTGTTTCTTCATTTGTTCAAGATAAACATCACCTTCGCCTTCATCGTTGTGATTCATCACTCTGACATCACATGATTTTGCGATTCTGCATCTTCGAGAACTTTGCAACAGCACCACATTCATCGTCATCTCACGATTGAGTCGCCGTTTCTCTCTTCACGCTTCATAACAACAACCACATCAACTCCATTCATCATTTCATCGCAACAACATCTTCACCTTCAGCAACAACTCTACATCGGATCCTTCACCAAGTCTTCACGCAACACGCAGCAACACTGCGGCAACAATATCAAGCAACGCATCGAGCACCTGTTCATCACCACGATACATAGCAACGCGCAGGCTTCATCTTCATCGCAAATCGTGAAAGAGAACGAACGAAGTCGAAGACGAAAGAGAATTGAGACGAAATCGGAGGTGTATGAAGGGAGAAATCAAGAGAGATGAGCAAAGGGAGATGAGGGACAAAGTTGTTACATTCTCACGGCGGCGAATCGAGATCGAGATCGGAGAAGAGAAGAATTTCGCCGCATCTGAGTCTGAAAGGGGAAGGAAGCTGATACGTCTCAATTGGTAACCCTAATCCCTTTTGCTATCTTTTTTATTAATTAAGAAGATTAATTGCAATTAGCTGGTTTTAATTGAGATTAGTTGGGATTAATGCAAATATTTGGGGATAGTTGGTAATAATAATCTGAGTAGATCAAATTGAAGGGAAATAGTGACCACGGATTAACAGCTTGGGCCATGTGTAGAACGAATTACTATAGCCACCCCCTAAGCCCATCATATTTTTGGCATAAAGAAAATCTGAGACAAAAAAAAACAATTCTGTTGGGCCTTTCCTGTGGGCCAGTGTCCGAATTACTTTGTTAACATGACTTTAGTATTGCACCCCCCTTTGATCACATTTTTCTTGTTAAAATTTAGGTATTGACATAGTTTTTGGTTACTAAATTTCTTTTGATAAAACAATAAAAGTCATGATTTTCTAGGTAGATTTAGATGATTTTAGGAGTAATTTTTAGTCTTAGAATTTTCTCGTAAAAACCTCATAAAAAATACCAGTTTAGGCTTATTAGAATTTAGGCTTTAGGCTAGTACTAATTTTGACATTTAATTGAATTCTCCTTCATAAAAAACGCCATAAAAATAGTAGAATTTTTTTAGGTTGATTTTAACATTTAATTTCCTTCATAAAAAGGTCAATAATAATAGTTTTAGTTTAAGTTCGCATTAATACTTGAATGGTTTCTTTGCGCTATTTCCATGTTCGTTTTTGTACGATGCTTGTGTGATTTTATTACTCTTATTCTTGGCCTTATTTTAGGCCTATCTTTGTTAGTACCTTTTAATGCTTCTTTTAGAATCTGTCCCATGTTAACATAAAGATTTAGACTTGTATAGACAACTTAGACTAGAATTTAGGATTAGTTCCCTATTGCATTCTTTTTCTTTTTCAACTCTTTTAAAACATTAATAAAAGGAAGATGCGAATCACATTAAGCAAGTGATTGAGAAATGAGTGGGATTCATTCCCTAATCTATTTCTCAATCACTTAGTGGCATAGAAACGAGTGGGATTCATTCCCTAATCTGTTTCTCAGTCACTACTTAATGGGAGAGAAACGAGTGGGATTCATTCCCTAATCTGTTTCTCAAACATTAATTAATGGGAGAGAAATGAGTGAGATTCATTCTCTAAATCTGTTTCTCAAACATTACATAATGGGATGGAAGTGAGTGGGATTCATTCCTTAATCTGCTTCTCGATCATTATACATTTTATGTGATTCGGATCGCAAATTAAACTTCCCTTAAAAAACACACAACCAAAAACGCTTTAAAACACATAACAATGGTTCAGACTAAAGCAAAGTAGAGAAAGTGGTGAGTGGCCCGGTATTGGGAACTGTTCATCACTCATCTACCCTAAAAGACACAAACCAATCTCTTTCTTCTTCTTAAGGGCAATGTCATTTCCGTTCGTACGCATCGTAGGTCTGTCCCCTTATGCAAGAACGTGAACGTTGACTCCGCCCAATTAAAAAACACAAAAACAAACAGAAAATCTTTAGCCGAGCTACGGTAACTCTGATTCCTGAAAAGGATACGTAGGCAGCGGGGTAGGGCCCGTGCGAGTACAATTCTTTATTTTCCCTACATTTTGCATTCATTCGCATTTAGACATAGACATAGATATACACCCTTTAGATAGAAACAAACATAGGTGGATACCATCGAGTACGATGGGCGTGAGGGGTGCTAATACCTTCCCCTTGCGTAACCGACTCCCGTACCTTGATTCTCTGGTCGCAAGACCCTGTTCCTTCCTTTGTTAGGTTTCCTGGTATTCCTTTCCCTTATGGGATAAATATATTGGTGGCGACTCTGTTCATTTTTCGCGAGCGTGCGACAGCTGGCGACTCTGCTGGGGATGTTGCTAGACCTGTTGCTGGTCCATCCTTAGTGAGTCGATCCTAGCCTATCCGTTTGTTTGTTTATTTACTGGGTGTTTATTTGTTTTTATGTCTATACCTTGTATATATGTTTGCATGTTTACTTTTCTGCTTGCATATCATGTTTATTTCTGTTTGCACATCATGCATATGGATTATATTCTGTGTTCCTTGGGGTCTTCTGTTCTGTTTTGCAGGTTGGGTGGGATGTTTTATGAGGTAAAAGGCCCAATACCCAGGCCAGAGTGACACATAGGATACCTAGGATAGAGTGGATAGTCATGACGCCAACAGAATGTCAGGTTCTGTTGATTGCGATCATGAGACCCACGACCAGTCGAGGTTCAAATGAGATACCGTTGTTGGCATGTATTTGCGACAATGATGGTGTTTCAGGAGAACTGATAACGCTGGAAGCCATTGACCTACCTTGACCTAGACTACACCTGTGAGTGGGGTGGGATATACATGACAGGTACCGTTGGTGACTATTATGTTCTGTTGGTGACTATTGGTTTTCCTGGTATTCAAAAAGGTGTCGGACCTTTGATCCTGTGACATTTGACCTGTATCAGTTATTCAGAGGATTGTACAGTGGTTACTAAGATTATATGGACCGTTGATCCCATGCTTTTGCATTGCATAACATCATTGCTTTGTCTACCCCATTTATGAAAGATCCTAAAGTCTATTTCCAAAAAAAAAGAAAAAAGAAAAGAAAAGAAAGGATATGTAAAAGAAAAGGAAATAGAAAAGCAAAAAAGAAAAGAAAAGATATTCTATACAAAAAAAAAAGAAGCTTTAATTCCAAAAAAAAGAAGAATGAAAGTGTGCGAAAAGACTTTAGGATCTCTCATAAACGAAACATGCACTCACACTATCATGCATTTCATGGTTCTCTCAGATACTTATGGGACCCTTTCTATTCAGATTTCCAGATCAACAACAAATTTGACTTCTCACCGCCACGACTCCAAAATCAACTATGGAACAACTCCGTGAGGAAATGGATGAGATGAGGGAACAAATGGGTCATCTTATGTTGGAGATGCGAGACTTGGTCCGTAATCAGGATGCACTAAAAGAGGAGAATAGTCAGTTGAAGACTCAATTGAGCTTGGTCATGGAAGTTCTGAAGACGGTATTAAGGAAGGAAGGTGATGTTGTTCCTGCTGCTGCAACAGAAGTTGTTGATTCCTTCTTCCCAATAGGATTCCTTTCCACTCATGGAATGCCTCAAGGAGCTCTCCCTCAATTTCAAGTGTCGTTACCTCCACGTCAATCTGTTCATGTCCCAAGAATGAATCAAGGAGGCCAAACGTGTGGGAAAAAGCCTAAGGTACCTCAGAGGCTTATCAATCCAATCCCGATACCTTATGCTCAGTTACTTCCTCTCCTGTTGGAACTTCAGTTGATTGAGCTACGAGATTTGGCTACGCCTGAAAAGCTTCCCCCCAATTTTGATGCCAATGCTCGATGCGAGTTCCATTCTGGGGCACCTGGCCATGATGTTGAGAATTGTAGGGCGATGAAACATCAAGTTCAAGATCTCATTGACTCAAAAGTGATTTTGTTCACCCCCGAAGGTATGATTGTTCAAGGCAATAAGGTTCCCTATGTGGTGGAAGGAAATGTTGATCCATACTCCTATGTCGGATCTACTTCAAATCAGAAGCACAATGCACCATCCCGGATTCCAGATCTTCCACTTTATCAATCTCCGATTGTTTCACAACCAAGTCAAAAGGGGAAAACACCTGAGCAGATTGAGTATTTGAATCATCAACAACCCCACGTGATCCAACCACACCTGGTTCAGTATTCGCCCCAAAAGCAATATGTTCCACATCAACAAGGCCATCTGAATCAGTATCCACCTAGAAGTAATTTGGGACGAAGAAATGCTCCTCTGGACCAAATTCCTATGACATACAGTAAACTTCTGCCGTATCTAGTTCAAAGCTCATTGGTGGTTCCCAAATCTCTGAAGCCTCCACCACGTCCATTTCCACCTGGATATGACCCTAATGTGCAATGTGGGTATCACGCTGGATCAATAGGGCACTCCACTGAAGATTGCAACGCTTTCAAAGCCAAAGTACAACAATTGATTGACGAGAGGTATATAACCCTTCAAGGAGGAAACATGTGTGTGAATGGATTTCTCTTGCCCGAGTAAGCGCCCGGATTTCAGAAAATCTCCACACAAAAAAAAAGAGCAATAAGCCCAGAAGGAGTCAAGTCTCCTCAACTATGGCAATCATCATTTCATTTCCGTATTCTCATTTCAGTACTCCCTATTTTGTTGAAGACTACTTCTTTGTTTGAACTCATTGGTATGATAATAATGAAAGCACCACAAATTCTCGAGCAACTTTGTCAGAATCTTTTCAAAGAGAAATCAAGAATGTTTTGTAGAAGCATCTCTCATTCTCAAGGTTCTTATGCTCAGTTGTGTTCGTGGAGGTTGGTTTTTCAGTCGGTGTTTGAATTCTCCTTGCAACAAGTAGCTTCTCTAAGTTTGGTGACTACGCAAGTTTCCTCCATGGATATGTTTGGGGCTCCCGCACGAGGGATAAGCAAGACGCACTCTTATCTTGAGCATTGCACCATTCGCATTGCTCGAATCCCTAAAGCATTACAAATTCTTGGGTGACTTCGTCAGAATCTTCTTCCATGTGGTAATCAAGAGTATTCTACACAATGCTCCTCATTCTCAAGGTCTTCTTCACCACAAGTTCTCAATTTGATGACCATGCAAGGTTCCTCCACTTTTGATAGGGAATACTCCTACAACATCTATGCTTGGGGCTCCCGCACGAGGGATAAGCAAGACGTACTCTTATCTTGAGCATTGCCTCACTCTCATTGCTCGAATCCCTAAAGTAAAAAGGAAAAAGAAAAAGCTTACGACTCATGGGTGACTTTGTTGGAGTTCTCTTTTGAAGTAATCTGAAGTGTTTGGAAGGAACTGCAGAAAGTATTCAAGCTCAACAAGTCCAGACGGAGTCAAGTCTCCTCAACAACGACACTCATTTAGTTTCTTTACTGCATTCTCATTTGTAATTTTCTCTTTGTTTGTTTAAGCATCAATAGCATGTAAAAACTTGTTAATTTCTGAATGAAAATCATAATACATTGTCTGTGTTTGTCTTGAAGTAATCCATTCGTTATCACTCATAAAATGTTTTTGGCATTACGATACCAAATTTACTAATCACTTGCTTAGGCAAAAAGCTGAGGGAGAATGATGAAAGATAAAAATGCAAAAATCTCCAATTGTGTGCTTTTGAATAAAACCTTACTGAGGATGTGCAGGCATTATTTTAAATCCCCAAACACCGGAGATATAAGGGAGATAGACCCTCGTTAACCCCTTTGAGCCTTGAAGTAGGAGTTTCTTTTCTGATCACAAAAACCCTTATTTTAACCTTGGGGCAGGGTAGTGTTCATTTAACTTGATCGAGTGTTCAAAACTCACCAAAGGAGTATGCATCTAAGGATACAACAAGGGTTATCCTTCAAAGGGCTGAGGAATGTCAAAACCGCAATGATTATCCTTATTCCATCAAGAGGTCAAAAGATGATAATACCACAATGGTTATCCCTCATCAATCAGAGAATGAGGCAGTCACAATTTTTCAAACAAATCGAGAGCAACGCAAGATCACACGACTTGTTCAAAAAGTGAATAAAAAAAAAAAGAAAGCCCGCTAAGTCAAAAACTTGAAATGAGTGACTTAGGCAAAAGTTAGGGCATCCCGCTGGACTCCAAAATAAAATTCAAGAGAATTTGTCCAGGCAAAAGTTAGGGAAAGCAGAAGCGAAAAACAAGAATTACAAAATAAAAATCCTTATCAAAAGAACAAAGTCGTGTGATCAGACACCAAAAATGCAAGATGAAGTGACTGCCATGTCCAAAAAAACCTCATTGATTCCTCAACCATTCCAAATTCCTTGTGAGGAATGAACACTCATGTCGAGTTAATTGAACCTAGGAATGGAGAACATCATGAAGGGGGTGGGTACCAAATAATTTTGAGCCTAAAATCCTTTGTTTTCTAAAAACCGTGAACCCGGCCAAATTACAACCCTTAAAAGTCCTAATTGAAGTAGGGTTTATTTTGAAAACACACTCCGATGAGATAGCGTTCAACTGACTCCCAATGAAGCGAGACTCATATCCATGTTGGTATCGTACGTTTGCTTTATCTTCCATATGCAAAAATTGAGGTTGTGTCAACTAGTGATCCATTCACAAGAGGTCGCAACCTCATCTCAATAAAAAGTTTCTTTAAACTTCAAGACTAACATAGGCTTTGCATTAGAATCCTCATTCTTAGAATTAACATTCTTTTGCATACAAATATGTGCTTAACATCAAGGAAATTACCATGGTGAGAATCAGTAAGTAGCTTGATCATGTCAAAATACAAGAGACTTGAGAACTCTGAGGAGTAAAAGCTAATCATTTCAAATGTTGACTATCGAGGGGCAGGTTCTCTAAAGAAATCCGTTGGGCACGAACAGTTAATGCTTTCTTTGATTACTTTGAGGGAAAGAATTTGAAGACTCCGTTGAGTGTGGTAAAGTTGTTTCCATGCTTGTTTAACTTCAAAACAATGAAAGCTTGAGGATTCTGATAATATGTACCTAATCAGGGGCAATTGAGTCGAGGTTTGACCTCTCAAATTCAGCATATATGGGGAAATCATGTCGATAAATCTCTTCAAGCTTTGATCAATCTGGGGCAATCATGTCGAGGAACCTCTCTTGGTTTCAACCAATCTGGGGCAGTTACGTCGAGATTCGACAAATCTCTCCAAGAATCCTTTAGGGAAAATCCCTCCATGGGTCATGAAGCTTGGGGCAAAATCTTGTCCCCCCAACCATAGGAGTTTACTTCTCCTGGAACCTTGGTCTCTCCCCAAGCATGGAGTTTATTTCTCCCGAGAGTTCGTTCCATTCCTCAAGTATAGGAGTTTATTTCTCCTAGGAGTTGTTCTACTTCCCTAATCAAGGCTCCTTATCTGGACTTCTCATTCCCAACATGGTGAATCGAGGGAATCTCCTCGAGCTGAAAATCCTTCAGGTAGTGGCACATGGTGAGAAGTCAGAAATCATTCTTCAAGTCAAAGAAAAGTACATCTTTCAAATCAAAGTCCAATATCTATTGGCACCGCCACATGGTCCTTAACACTAAGGGGATTCTCCCTGGTGTTTACATCACTAATGCCTTTATTTGGCACTCTGCATATAGTATTCACTGCATATAGCATTGCATCCCCAAAAGCGTAGCATATCCATCAAAAGGGAGCATTACGCCATAGAAAAATTCAAACATGCATACAAAGCATAAGCCAGATAATACAAATCATCCCTCAATCAAGACAATATTACATCCCCACAGAGATGTTGTCCTTACAAACTCCCATTGATATCTGCTACTACATTTCAAATCTCCTTAAGCCACGGTGCCAATACTTGATTTCTTCGACCCCCAAAAAGAAGTCTCATATTCTCTCCACAATGTGAATCGGGCACAGTGTCTTTCTCCGTCAGAATCGTTGTCTCCAAGGTTATTGCCCGTGTGCTGCGTGCAATTTAGAGTGCGAATGGGGGTGGGCATTCAACCCATCTCATTTTTCAATCGTTTGAATGACCATACTTGGTGTGTGGCAATTCGAACGATTGCCACTCTAGAGGAGTTACACCCCGCCTTTGGCCTGAGGGATTATTGTAATTCTTATGCTTCGCAAGCATCAAAATCTTCGTCTCCTTGTCAAGTCTAGTCGTCACTAGTCTTGTCGTGGTTATTTCCCGTGTGCTGCGTGCAATTTAGAGTGCGAATGGGGGTGGGCATTCAACCCATCTCATTTTTCAATCGTTTGAATGACCATACTTGGTGTGTGGCAATTCGAACGATTGCCACTCTAGAGGAGTTACACCCCGCCTTTGGCCTGAGGGATTATTGTAATTCTTATGCTTCGCAAGCATCAAAATCTTCGTCTCCTTGTCAAGTCTAGTCGTCACTAGTCTTGTCGTGGTTATTTCCCGTGTGCTACGCGCATATTAGAGTGCGAATGAGGGTGGGCATTCAACCCATCTCATTTTTCAATCGTTTGAGTAACCATACTTGGTGTGTGGCAATTCGAACGATTGCCACTCTTGAGGAGTTACACCCCGCCTTTGGCCTGAGGGATTAATGTAATTCTTATGCTTCGCAAGCATCAAAATCTTCGTCTTCTTGTCAAGTCTAGTCGTCACTAGTCTTGTCGTGGTTATTTCCCGTGTGCTACGCGCATATTAGAGTGCGAATGAGGGTGGGCATTCAACCCATCTCATTTTTCAATCGTTTGAGTAACCATACTTGGTGTGTGGCAATTCGAACGATTGCCACTCTTGAGGAGTTACACCCCGCCTTTGGCCTGAGGGATTAATGTAATTCTTATGCCTCGCAAGCATCAACGTCTTCGTGATTATGTCTTTTTGATCGAGTCTAGTCGTCACTAGTCTCCGTGGTCCCTTCCCCCGTATGGGAAAACATTTTAAGCCCAGTTTCCGACCTGGCAAACCCTTTCAAAGCCCAAATCTAACCTGGCAACCCCTTTTAAGAAACCAATCTTCAACCTGGCAAACCATGTCAAACCCAATTCCTCTTTTGCCCCCTGATGTCGGGTCGATGTTGAGTCATAGATCGCCACGAGATCTTATTCCTCCTAAAGTGTGGGAGATCGCACGAGATCTTCTTTCGATGTTGAGTCATAGATCGCCACGAGATCTTATTCCTCCTAAAGTGTGGGAGATCGCACGAGATCTTCTTTCGATGTTGAGTCATAGATCGCCACGAGATCTTATTCCTCCTAAAGTGTGGGAGATCGCACGAGATCTTCTTTCGATGTTGAGTCATAGGTCGCCACGAGATCTTATTCCCTTTTCTTCTGTTGACGAGTTGATCGCCACGAGATCTTCTTTCGATGTTGAGTCATAGGTCGCCACGAGATCTTATTCCCTTTTCTTCTGTTGGCGAGTTGATCGCCACGAGATCTTCTCGATGTTGAGTCATAGATCGCCACGAGATCTTTTCTTTCCAGTTTTGAAGTTCGTACGAGATCTTCTCCCGATGTTGAGTCATAGGTCGCACGAGATCTTATTCCTGTCCAAAGTGTGGAAGATCGTACGAGGTCTTCTCCCGATGTTGGGTCATAGGTCGCACGAGATCTTTTCCTTCCAGTTTTGAAGTTCGTACGAGATCTTCTCCTGATGTCGAGTCTTAGGTCGCACGAGATCCTTTTCTGTTTTTTGTCCTGAAGGTCGCACGAGATCTTTTCTTTCCTCTTTTGTTGTCGAGTCGATGTTGAGTCGTAGATCGCACGAGATCTATTTCCTTTCAGTCTTTGTTTCATACAATCATTCCCTTTAAAAAACCTTGTATTGGCACCGTTACCACGTTACAAGCTATCACCGTTCATCCAATTACTCATTGTAAATTCTTCCACCAGAAAAAAACAAAAATTTTCTTTCCCCAGCAGATATCAAAACAAAATGGAAAAATAAGAATAACACTTCCACCATCATTTCAGGACAAATTTCAGGTCTTGATATTTAATCTTCTTCTACCTCGAATGTTCGAAAGGCCGACGCCAATCTCACATTCAGGTTTAAGACGATTAAATAGGGGCAGCTGTCATACCCCAAATTTGTCCTACCCTTTAATTTTAACTGGTTTATACTTCCCATTTCATCTGCATACCTCCATTAGGGCATTTGCATGACTTTGCATTCATTCATTAAGTAAAACATCTAAAAGCATGGGATTAAGGGACATGAAGCAAGCTGGAGTTTCACAAGTCTTGGCATAAAGGCTTGTTTATCTCCTCATCAAGAACAAAAGGCGTTTGATACTTATTCAGATGGTTGTGACTGGCTCATGTCTCTTGAAAAGGGATCTGATCAGATAGTTCTTATCTACATGAATTGTTGGTCCTAGGGTTTGTTTCCTCAAGAATTGGGTGATATCTTGGATCTCTATGATGGGCCTCCATGCTTGGAATACATGATTGCCCAATTGGTTAAGGTACACTAGATCAAGTAATTTTAGAGGATTGAATGCAGATTGGAGGAAGTGAAAGTTATATCAAAATTTGAGAAAGGAAGAAACATCATTAGGAATTCAAGATCGATATGAGTTACAAGCTTCATTACAAGTTTCGTTCAATATCAAACTCCGATTCAAAACTACATCATTCACAAGAGAAAAAGAAATACAATTAAAGAGAAAATTGTTCTAAACACGTGATATTCTTCATTGATTTCAAAGATGTCAATTCATAGACAAGTTTACATCACAAAAACCTATTACAAAAAATACTACATCATCAAGATAACGCTGCACTAGGTGTTGTTCGAGCATAACTCCTAAAAGGCTGATTGTGGCTTTCTTCTCCAAGCTTTCACATCCACAAATCTATTTGAAGTATCATCCCAAGCCTGCTACTCCAGAAATACCAAATGAGAATGGAGGTTCAAAGACCTTATTTGTTGGAAATCTCAATGTTGACAAATCTTCAAAGACGGTCCCTGCTCAACAAAAGAAAACAGCATACATGATCAGCTTTACAAATGGATCACGATATTGTCATCACCACAAAAATTCTACAGTTATTTTAATCCATTGGCACTGTCCAAAATATTGAACACCTTGCACAAATCCTTACCAAAATTCAAATAAAAACAAGAGAAAACCATGGTTGATATTCAAGTCCATTACTACACTCATATCCAGTCATGTTAAAAAAGGTTGCTAACAGCCTTTCACTTGTTCAAAAAGAGAAATCTGAATCAATGGAAATTGGAGTATTGAATAAGGAAGCCATAAAGGAAAATAACAGCAACAGGTTCAACATGAGCTCAAAATCGGGTCTGCACATATAACCAGTTCATAACCTTCTAACTGTTTTTGTAACTAACAATACTCCTAACTTCTCCTAACAGAAACCAGCTTCCATAACTAACTTTCTAACCACAAACAGAATCATAACTGCCACCACGTATAAACAATTCATAACAGAAAAAACCAGAAGAGAAAGGGGGAGAATCAAAAACTGAATCAGAACAGAAATTAGAAAAATCCAGAGTAACTAACCTCTCATCATCCTCTATATATCTCAGCTGCACACACACCTTCAGGATCTTCCTCACCATTCTTCAATCCTTCCTTCACAATCTCAGGATTCATCATCTTCAATTTTCCCTTCACTTCCATCCATTCATTCTTCTCCCACCCTCAATCTTCTCTCAACTTCATCATCTTCAATAAAAACCTTCTCTGAAAAAATCTTCAACAAGAATCTTCACCGATTCTCAAACCAATTCATCACCAATCTGGTTCTCCTTCAATCTCTGCATCCTCAAGAACAAAGACTCCATTCATACATCATTCAACAACAGTTCAGAAGGAGAAGAGAAGAAATGACTTACCTCAAAAACCTGTAACAGAATTGCTAAGAGGTTTTCTCTCGATTCAATCTCCATTTTTTCAATGATAACAGAATCGCTCTTCCAATCTTCACCTTCATTCTCCAAGAAACTCACACAGAAAAAGTTCTTCGGCATACTCTTTACAATCTTCACAAACAACCTCCCGATTCTGTAAAAAATCACAAAAAGCAAACTCAGAATCCTTCATTTGTTTCTTCATTTGTTCAAGATAAACATCACCTTCGCCTTCATCGTTGTGATTCATCACTCTGACATCACATGATTTTGCGATTCTGCATCTTCGAGAACTTTGCAACAGCACCACATTCATCGTCATCTCACGATTGAGTCGCCGTTTCTCTCTTCACGCTTCATAACAACAACCACATCAACTCCATTCATCATTTCATCGCAACAACATCTTCACCTTCAGCAACAACTCTACATCGGATCCTTCACCAAGTCTTCACGCAACACGCAGCAACACTGCGGCAACAATATCAAGCAACGCATCGAGCACCTGTTCATCACCACGATACATAGCAACGCGCAGGCTTCATCTTCATCGCAAATCGTGAAAGAGAACGAACGAAGTCGAAGACGAAAGAGAATTGAGACGAAATCGGAGGTGTATGAAGGGAGAAATCAAGAGAGATGAGCAAAGGGAGATGAGGGACAAAGTTGTTACATTCTCACGGCGGCGAATCGAGATCGAGATCGGAGAAGAGAAGAATTTCGCCGCATCTGAGTCTGAAAGGGGAAGGAAGCTGATACGTCTCAATTGGTAACCCTAATCCCTTTTGCTATCTTTTTTATTAATTAAGAAGATTAATTGCAATTAGCTGGTTTTAATTGAGATTAGTTGGGATTAATGCAAATATTTGGGGATAGTTGGTAATAATAATCTGAGTAGATCAAATTGAAGGGAAATAGTGACCACGGATTAACAGCTTGGGCCATGTGTAGAACGAATTACTATAGCCACCCCCTAAGCCCATCATATTTTTGGCATAAAGAAAATCTGAGACAAAAAAAAACAATTCTGTTGGGCCTTTCCTGTGGGCCAGTGTCCGAATTACTTTGTTAACATGACTTTAGTATTGCACCCCCCTTTGATCACATTTTTCTTGTTAAAATTTAGGTATTGACATAGTTTTTGGTTACTAAATTTCTTTTGATAAAACAATAAAAGTCATGATTTTCTAGGTAGATTTAGATGATTTTAGGAGTAATTTTTAGTCTTAGAATTTTCTCGTAAAAACCTCATAAAAAATACCAGTTTAGGCTTATTAGAATTTAGGCTTTAGGCTAGTACTAATTTTGACATTTAATTGAATTCTCCTTCATAAAAAACGCCATAAAAATAGTAGAATTTTTTTAGGTTGATTTTAACATTTAATTTCCTTCATAAAAAGGTCAATAATAATAGTTTTAGTTTAAGTTCGCATTAATACTTGAATTGTTTCTTTGCGCTATTTCCATGTTCGTTTTTGTACGATGCTTGTGTGATTTTATTACTCTTATTCTTGGCCTTATTTTAGGCCTATCTTTGTTAGTACCTTTTAATGCTTCTTTTAGAATCTGTCCCATGTTAACATAAAGATTTAGACTTGTATAGACAACTTAGACTAGAATTTAGGATTAGTTCCCTATTGCATTCTTTTTCTTTTTCAACTCTTTTAAAACATTAATAAAAGGAAGATGCGAATCACATTAAGCAAGTGATTGAGAAATGAGTGGGATTCATTCCCTAATCTATTTCTCAATCACTTAGTGGCATAGAAACGAGTGGGATTCATTCCCTAATCTGTTTCTCAGTCACTACTTAATGGGAGAGAAACGAGTGGGATTCATTCCCTAATCTGTTTCTCAAACATTAATTAATGGGAGAGAAATGAGTGAGATTCATTCTCTAAATCTGTTTCTCAAACATTACATAATGGGATGGAAGTGAGTGGGATTCATTCCTTAATCTGCTTCTCGATCATTATACATTTTATGTGATTCGGATCGCAAATTAAACTTCCCTTAAAAAACACACAACCAAAAACGCTTTAAAACACATAACAATGGTTCAGACTAAAGCAAAGTAGAGAAAGTGGTGAGTGGCCCGGTATTGGGAACTGTTCATCACTCATCTACCCTAAAAGACACAAACCAATCTCTTTCTTCTTCTTAAGGGCAATGTCATTTCCGTTCGTACGCATCGTAGGTCTGTCCCCTTATGCAAGAACGTGAACGTTGACTCCGCCCAATTAAAAAACACAAAAACAAACAGAAAATCTTTAGCCGAGCTACGGTAACTCTGATTCCTGAAAAGGATACGTAGGCAGCGGGGTAGGGCCCGTGCGAGTACAATTCTTTATTTTCCCTACATTTTGCATTCATTCGCATTTAGACATAGACATAGATATACACCCTTTAGATAGAAACAAACATAGGTGGATACCATCGAGTACGATGGGCGTGAGGGGTGCTAATACCTTCCCCTTGCGTAACCGACTCCCGTACCTTGATTCTCTGGTCGCAAGACCCTGTTCCTTCCTTTGTTAGGTTTCCTGGTATTCCTTTCCCTTATGGGATAAATATATTGGTGGCGACTCTGTTCATTTTTCGCGAGCGTGCGACACTTTACAGCCGTCAAATGGCATCTTATCTCCAAGCGCTGATAAGAAGTTTGACGAGGAAACAAACCTTTGAAGTTTCTTTACAGCCGTCAAATGGCATCTTATCTCCAAGCGCTGATAAGAAGTTTGACGAGGAAACAAACCTTTGAAGTTTCTCTACAGCCGTCAAATGGCATCTTACCTCCAAGCGCTGGTAAGAAGTTTGATGAGGAAACAGACCTTTGGAGATTTTCTCTTTATCTGAGATATTGTCCAAACGCAACTGAGACCAGTTTCGAGATTTGGACATCCGGAACGAGAGGAGGTTGTTTACCTTTTTCTAAGTATCAACACTTAGTTAAAGAAGATGGATTGCGCATCCTACACTGCCATCCATTCGCCAGAGTCCACATCAAGTATTTCTGCAGGAGTTTGTCTCCTCATCCCCCGCCAAGTACGACAACGGGATCAAATCATGCAAAGATTTTATCATCTCAGGAGCGCCCAAAATTCGGGCATTCTTTGATATTTAAGTCTCTTTTACGCAGGAGAGATCGAGATCTCAATCTCTCTCCCTCCAGATAAAAGAAACTTAAACAGGGGCATCTGTCATACCCTAATTTTTGACCCCCCTGAGATGACATATCTTCAGGATTTTCATCAAGTCAAAGTAAGTACCCAGAGCAGTCTGACATTCAATCGAGGGTGTTCAAAGACAAGAAAACTCAGGCAAAGGATCAATCAATAGGAGGATTAGTCTCTAACACAATCATGAGACTCAAGAGCTTCATTATTTCACCTATGATTGATTAGACACCCAGTCATCTAAGTACATAATTACTCAGATCAACAGACCAGGGTTTGGAGCCTTATCAAGGACTAAAATCAGGGAACACTTTTGGGAAACCTTAAAAAGCCCTAGGGGACCATTCAAAGACATCAATCATCTTCAAATAACTCATATGACAAGATCCACTGGACATTACACCTCAATTCAAAGTCTACAGTCATCATTGTCCTCTGGTCGACAATTAGGGTTTTTGACCTAATTCCCCAAGATAGTTGACTTTTAATCAGGGCATGGATCTAAAACTCAAGACATGATTCAAGAGTCTCTATTACCTCAATATAATCCCTTTACATCATTCATTTAAGGAGAAGATCTTGTTTCTACACAAAAGTCCAAAATCTCACCTTATTTGGAAAAAGTCAACTGTATGGGATCACCATTGACTTTTGAGATTTTTGGTCAAACCATGACTTTCAAGGATCAATATCATCAATATATGGATATTAAAGTCATTTTACCAAAGAAATTCAAAGAAATTCATCAAGGAGCAAAAAGTCGGGAATTAGGGTTTTTTAAGGCATGGTGAGAACTCAAAATTTCACCTACACAACTCAAAAAACTTCCAACATGAAAGTTGTAGATCTTGCAAAATAAAACAACATCTTACAAAGGAACTTTTTTCAAAAGATCAATCATTTAAGAGTTTTGGAAATTTTGGAGTTTTAGGTCATAAACACTTAGAAAATTTTCTAAGTGTTTTAACCTAGTTTTCTTCCAACTTTGGCCTCATTTTTCACAAATTTGCCAAAGGATTCTGAAGAAACTCCAAACTAATGATTTGAAGTAGATGTTTAGGGCTTTCCAAATTGTGTTCAACCTTCTCCAAATTCATTTTGAGCTAAGAGTTATGCTTGTTCAAAGTTGGCCTCATGAAGTGAAATTATAGGTCATGTACAATTTGAAACTTTGCAATTTTGTGCATTTTGCTTCACTAAGTGATGCTACACGACCTCTAATACATCTGAAACCATACCACACATCCAAATTCATCATTGCATAAGGATTAGAGAAGATTCCCGAAAACAAAGGCATGTGATTATGTAATGATTGCATTTTTGAATTTATGGCAAATGATGAATCATCAAGGAATCTTGTTCTAAGCCAATTAGAACTCTCCTCTGAATCAGAAATGTTCCCTTGGATCATACAAGATCAATGGTTGGGGAAGCTAGCCCAAAAATGCATCATTGCATTTAGGATCTTTTCAAATTTTCTTCTTGGCTAAGAAACCAAAACTCTGTCATTAAGCAAGCTCACTCTCTCAATCAGTACTGAACCATTTACCTATAAATAGGGGAGCATACTTCAGTAGAAAAACACACCAAAGCAACTCAATTCCTTGCTTTCTCTTTCTCTTCTCATGCTTATTGTTTTTCAAAGTTCTTTGGCAAGAAGAATCGTTTTCTTCAAACCAGAGCTCATCTTTGGAAAGTAAGCATTCTAACATCTCAAGGGAGGTCATTTGAGGTGATCCAAGCACCTGGATCACTTCTGTAAGTGGAGGAACACCATTGTTGCTCTCACTTTGGAGCAGTTGCAGTTGGAGGTCCATAGTACAATTCAGAAGGTTTCCAATCAAGCTAAGCATCCAGGCATGTTCCATAGGAGGTAGTGAAGCTGTTCAGATGGCTGCAGCTCATCTGTATCTCAAGAATCATCACCCTCCATGTTCACTTGAAGCTCAAATCGAGGGAGGTCCATAGAACAATTCAGGAGGATTGAGGTTACAACAAGCATTCAGTTAGCATCACTGAACCACAAGGAAGCTTTTGGGATCATTCATACAAGCCCAGGTGCTCTCTATCATCCTCACGACCTCCATTTTCAGAGGTAAGTTTCTGAACTCTACCTCTTTAATTTAAGCACTCTTTGTGATAAAGCTCGATTCTATCTTGTTAAGCATCATCAGAGGATTGAAAACCCTCTATCATCATTCATTTATCTTTCAGTATAGTCATTTAATTTGATTTTCAAAATTTAGGGTTCTTCACGATTTCTGGTAAATTAGTTAGATATAGTTGATATAAATTTATGTTAGTTACATATTTAGAATCGTGAGTGAATTTAGGATAAGTTTCATCTTTACATCTTTGCAAATGGTTGAGAAATGAGCAAGTTCATAAATTCAAAATCTGAGAACTTGAGGTTGAAGATGACAATGGTGGTGGCGCGCAAATTTCAAATTCAGGGTTGAGTTTATTTTATTTTGAATGATACCTGTTTCATAAATGACTAAAACGTGATAGCCCAGTGGTAAAGAGTGTTTGTGTGTTGCGCGTGCCCAAGGTCTGGGGTTCGAATCCCCCTCGCCCCAGACCTTTTGATTTTATTTTCTTTTTGCTTCTATACACTTGAATAACATATGAGTTGCAAAGGAGTCAGTTTACTATCACCATGCGCGCGCTGGCCCAGTGGTTTGGTTTTGGGTGTGTGACTTGGAGGGCGTGAGTTCAATCCCTCTAGGTGACAAAACCTTATTTTTTATCACTTTTCCCATTTGATTTCTTCACAACTTTACACAATTAATTAACCTATCAAATTAAATCATTTTCACTTCATTTTTCACACACTTGTTATTTAATATATCTATTTTATGAATAATCAAAAAAATCATAAAAATATTATTTATTTCATATATTTTTATTAGGTTTAAAATAGTATGTTTTAAGTGTTTTCTTAAATACTTTAAATGCATATATTCATTTTGTTTTAACCTAATTATTTTTGTGAATAAAGTTTGTGATAAAACCCTAATTATTTAGGTCTTAATTAGGCATGGATCTTTTTTTTTCTTTACCTTAATTAAGTTGACTTTCTGTCAATTTTCAAAACTGTTTTCAATCTCCGAATAAATCGAATAATTAAGGTTTTCAAACAACAAAACCTTATATTATTTCAAATCATTTTCAAAACTAATTTTACACCAGTACTATAAAGTACTGGGCCTCTAATAGAGTGTAAGTCCCAAACACCTTCTCTTCTTAGCTTGTTTTCAAAACTGTATTTTCAAAATCTTCTTTCTGTTTTCAAAACATTCTTCTGGTATTTGAAGGGCATTATTCCCGGTGAAACTCTTCAGATACCTATGTGACCTTTGTCCATCTTCACTTCTTCTGTTTTCAAAAACCATTAACTGTTTATCATATATATATTCAACTGTTATCCACCAATTACTGTTGAGGCTCTGTACATACTTCTTCAAAGGCCTCCACTCCATCCAGGTTAGGCTTTACAAGCTTTCAATTTACAGTCTTTATTTAAATTACTGTCAAATATAAACTGTGCATATATATTAGTTTAGAACTACGTTTGAGTATAAACCCTAGGACAGTTAAACTATATATATATTATAGGAATATGACCTAGGATTGAGAATGTCTTCCCGGTGAAGGCTCTTTCCTAATTAGAGATCTGTAGTTCAAACCCCCAAGATGAATTATTCCCGGTGAAACATCTTGGCAAAAACCTTAGAATCCAAAAAAATATAGGACACATCCACCCAAAGAGGAATTATTCCCGGTGAAACCTCTTACCCATTTGCTTAGAGCCAAAATAAGTTCAAAACTACATAGCTTTCTCTTGTGATATAACAAGGACCCTCGATTAGCCTCCTCTTGGGCTTTGTACAAGGACCCACAGGCTTCTTAAAAGCATTTCCAGCTTCCTCTTGAGCTTGTATACAAGGACCCATCAGGTTTCTTATAAACATAGGAACAGGTCTTTAGTCACCTTTTAGCCTACCCTGGTGAGTTTTCTTCCAATTTAAACCAGACTTTTAACAAGCCAAGTTTGTCTCAATTTTGCATTGAGTACACCTTTTGGAATGAGAGACATGGACAGTCTCTGTCACCCTTATCTTCATCATTCTTCCTTAGCAGAGTCTAGGATCCATATTTGCTTATCCTCAGTATGAGTCAGCCTTCATCTTGGGCTTTAAACAAGAAGTCTCCACTAGATAATCTTTCTGCCATTCACCAAAAGAGTCAAAACCCCTGGAAAGGGTTAGCCTCCAAATCAATCCATCATTTCAATAAAAACCCCTGGAAAGGGTTAGCCTCCAAAGTCAATTAATCAAAAAGAGTCACGACCCCTGGAAAGGGTCAGCCTCCAAAAAACATGATAAAGTCAGTCTTTTAACAGACAATTTCTCCAGCTGAGTCAAAACCCCTGGAAAGGGTTAGCCTCCAAAATCAGTCTTTCAAAAC
This sequence comes from Vicia villosa, assembly GCF_029867415.1. NCBI lineage: Eukaryota > Viridiplantae > Streptophyta > Magnoliopsida > Fabales > Fabaceae > Vicia > Vicia villosa. Next base: position 113,114,055 of record NC_081180.1, read on the forward strand.
AATCAAAGATTCATTCTCTTAGGAGATAATCTCCCCAAATAGAGTCTCCCTAAGTAGAGTCAGCCTCAATTCTGGGCTTCGTACAGAACACCAAAAACTCCTTAGTTTAAATACTCCCCAGTAGAGTTATCATTTCAATAAATCAATAAAATCAATCAAAAAGCCTCAAGCTTGGGCCTCATTCAAGCCAGCTAAAGTCAAATCTTTCATATAGTAAATAGACATAGCTTATCTCTATAGAGAGATATTTTTACTACTCTACCACATTCAAACAAACAAACATTTCAATTTCAATTTCATTCAAAGTCTCCCATTTAGGACTCTGAAAGACATGCTCTGGCACATCCCCAGACTTGTACACTTTCCCTAATTTGGATGAGCATCTTTCTTTCATTTTAGAGGCACGATGGCTGTCATACTTGATCAACCAAGTAGACTCCCCTCTTAATGAAACATCATTTTTTTTAGCTTTTCTGTCGCTTTTAAATGTTTGTGGTAGAATAGTACAAATACCTCTCTGTAAAGATGATTTCATGTCTCTTTACTGTAAACAGAGATTTAATTCCAAGCTTCAACCTTGAGCTTCAAGCAAGGCACCAAAAACAAGTAATTTCCCTAGTTAGTTCCCCGAACTACATTAAGCTCTGACTTCCACTAGGGATATGTAGGCATGAGGTTCACAAGGAATCTCAGCGAGCTAATAAAATACCAAAAATAGTTAGTCAATCTGTCTGTCTGTCTTTCTTTTATTCAATTCAATTCCTTCTCCTAACACAGAGAAGAAACTTTCCCAATAATCATTAGCAGCACAATCACAATGACACAGAGAAGGTTCCTGTAGAGTACTACAGATATGTAGGGTGTTTAAACACTTCCCTATGTATAACCGACCCCCCGGACTCCAGAATTTCTAGTCTAGGTGAAATCCCCACACTTAGCAAACTCCTAGGGTTTAGTTGAGATCTTTTTTTCCCTTTCCTACTCGTAGGACCAATAAGAAAGTTCGTGTGATATCGTAGGAAGAACTGAAACAAAATTCATCCCGCCACGGGCGCATTCTCCTTCCAAATTTCGCGTGAAGGGTTTAGCGTGCCGTCCTCCCAAGTGAAACGGGGAGGTAAAGAAAACGACACCACACAACTTATCAAAGAGCAATGAATTCTATATTCCATGACTTTATAGAAACATTCATGCAAGTATATATAGATGACATTGTGGTAAAATCTACCTCGGGTATGAGTCATCTCGATCATTTGAGCCAATCATTCGAAAGAATGAGGAAACATGGCTTGAAGATGAACCCCCTCAAATGTGCTTTCTTTGTGCAGGCAGGTGATTTCTTGGGTTTCGTAGTCCACAAAAAAGGAATAGAAATTAACCAGAACAAGACGAAAGCCATAATGGAAACCAAGTCTCCGTCCACAAAGAAAGAACTACAATCATTATTGGGAAAGATAAATTTCTTAAGGAGATTTATCTCTAATTTGAGTGGACGCACGCAAGCTTTCTCACCTCTACTACGGCTTAAGCAAGGAAAATTTGAATGGCGTGCTGAACATCAAGAAGCTTTCGATCAGATCAAGCAATACTTGACTTGTCCACCAATCTTATCTCCCCCAAATGGGAAGAAGCACATGCGCCTATACATTTCAGCGTCGGATAAAACAATAGGCAGCATGCTGGCGCAAGAAGATGAGAATGGCATCGAAAGAGCCATTTATTACTTAAGTAGAGTACTCAATGATGCAGAGACTAGATATACTGCTATAGAAAAGCTCTGCCTTTGCTTGTATTTCTCTTGTATCAAACTTAAGTATTATATAAAGCCAGTTGATGTCTATGTTTCATCTCATTGTGATGTTATTAAACATATGTTATCCAAGCCAATACTACATAGTCGAATTGGTAAGTGGGCTTTAGCCCTTACTGAATATTCATTAATATTTCAGCCTCTCAAGGCAATGAAAGGTCAAATTGTGTCAGACTTCATTGTCGACCATGCAGTAGTTGAGAGTCATCAACAGTATGTGGGTTTAAAACCCTGGAAGTTATACTTCGATGGTTCAACGCATAGAGAAGGAACTGGAGTTGGAATGTTGATAATTTCTCCTGATGGAATTCCAACAAAGCTCAAGTATAAAATCGAAGGTCCATCATGCTCCAACAACGAAGCCGAATACGAAGCATTAATTGCTGGACTTGAAGCTTTGTTAGAATTGGGGGCAACCAGAGTCGAAATTAAAGGAGACTCCGAATTGGTCATTAAACAATTGACAAAGGAATACAAGTGTGTTGCACCCCAAAATTTGCCCTCTTTATATGTGCTATAAGTTTTGAAAGACGTTTATTTCGTCGTGCAGAAATTGAGAAAATAATAAAGAGTTTTCGTTATTTTTAAGACAGTTCGGTACAAAGGTCTTTTCCAATTACTTGTACAAGTTATGATAAGGACTAATGAATGAGAATTTGCATATGATGATCCCTTTGTGGTCCTTGAATCGAGGCATGCTGTGCACGTCAATTAAAGAAGAATTTTGTCATGGTGCGAAATATGAAGTTGTGAATTCCTTATGGTCGAATCATTTGTTTGTCATTTTTAATGCAAGTTTAGTCGGATCAAGGTGGTATTGAATTGCTTGGAGTCCCGATTATAAAAGCAAGACCCATTTAATTTCTATCCAAATTCATTGTTCATACAAAATCCATTCAAAATCAATACACAAAAGAGTCTCCGTTCATTAAAAAAGGATCAACATCCATTACAATAGTTCAAAAAGCCCACATTATATTGATACCAAAGTCTATCTCAAACAGATTTAGATTACAAAAACATTCAAAAAGTCTAAGTTATAATACAAAAATTCCAATCTTCAATTCCCACGTTTCCAGTCTTTCATTCTCCAAACCAAAGCTTCTAAGCTTCTGACTCTGCAATAACAAAACCGCCCCTGCATTCAAGAAAAACCGGGGCCTGCAACTTCACAACTGGATACCGGTTCAATCAAAGGTTCACACAACAGAAAGAGAGGGGGAAAAGAGAGGAAACTGAAAAAACAGAATTGAGAAAACCTCTAACCGAAACGTAACAACCTTCATCGCATAACCATCTTCATCTTCGAATCACCTTCTGACTCTTCCTTCGCTCTCCATTCAACACAAAAAACTCAGAAAACTTCATCTCTAATCTTCAATCTTCAATCGCAAGAAAACTCTTCATCTTCTTCATCATAATTCCCACTCAATCTTGATTCTTCTTCAACCTTCAATAGCAAGAACACTCACCAATTCTCCATTCACGCTTCAATCAATAAAGTTCTTCATCCACACAACCAGAACCTTCATCTTCCTCTACTCTTCATTCTCCATAAGCTTCTTCAATCACAAAAAAACCTTCGCTATCTTCTTGAATACAAAAGATAACAGAAAACAAAAAAACGTAACAAACTTTGAGCCTCTCTGCAGAAATCTTCAATCAACAATCTCCATAGGGAATCTTCGATCACCTTCGAATCAACTCTTCATCATCCTCGTAGCAGTTCTTCAACGGATCATCAACCACAATCACCTTCACGATTCGTCAACGATTACAAAAAGAAAACGAATATTGATCCTTCACGGAACTTGCACAATCGCTTTTGCTTGCTAGTTCCTATTCCGTGAACAACAACCTACAGCAGAATCAACAATAATATCACCACAACGTGATGAATCTCAGATGAACGCAGAGGAATTTAGAAGAGGAAAGACAACATCACCTGAGTTCTTGAAGCAATTCTTCGATTGTTCTTCGTCGTCGAGTTCGGAGGCATAGCAACGATATCATCATCGCACAACGAATCCAGGCAACAATCATCATCGTCAAAGCTTCGTGTCATCATCTCCACGCATCTTCATCCTTCAATCAGCAACGAGGCTCAACAATTACTGAAACAATACTCAATCCACTGCTTTACGCATCTTTAATCTTCGAATCATAAGCAGAAGCAGAAGATGATGTTAATCGGAGAAGAGAGTGAGCATAAGAGAACGGTGCCGTTGCGTTTGAGTTCATGAGGTCATCGAAGAAGAAGAGAGACGAAATCGGAGGGGATGTTTGGGAAGAGATTGTGAACGGAAAGAGTGAAACGCGGCGGCGATTAGAATGTTCCGATCGGAGAAAGTTGAAGCCGAACATAGAGAGATGAGAGGAGAAGAGGACTTCGCCGGAATCGAAAGGCACTCCGGCCACCGTTTTCTCGCCGCCGTTCACGTTGAAGAAGGGAGGAGTCTGGGAGTTTTCCTACATCCATTTGTCACATGTCACGTAAACCTAATTCCCTTCTCCTGTAATTGTGATTAATTATAGTTAATTGTGATTTGATGTAGAGATTTGGTGCTTAATTGAGGTTAATTGTGAGTTTAGGATTTAATTGAATCATAAAATCTGATAAGAGAAATCTGAAAATAATTGTTCATTGATCATCACCTTGGGCCTCCCACGAAATTACTAGATTCATACCCCCTTCCCTTAGCCCAATAGATTCCTAGACTTTTTTGTGTGCTGACTAAAAACTGAAACAAAAAACTGCTTTGGGCCTGACTCCCTGGGCCCTGCGCCCTCATCTTCACTCTGCACCACTATTTCCAGCTCTAACCCCCTGTGCTACTTATTTTCATGTTAGATTTAGGTTTGGTTTCATATAGTTTTTCCTTTTTTTTAGGTGATCTCAATGCCATGAAAAATATTTTGTTGTTAGTTTTTGCATGATAAAATCGATAATGAATAAAAACATGTAATCTTTTCTAGTTAGAATTAAATTTTGTTTTCTATATTTGTTTCAGATGATAAAAAAAGGGTAATCAAAAACATGTATTTTTCTTGTTAGAACTTAATTGCTTTGTTACATAGTTTTGTTCTATTGTTTTAGATAAAAATGACATGAAAAATAATATTCTTGTTAGATTTTGTTCTTAGAATTTAATTAGAATTTTACCTCTATTTTGTTTCATAATCTGATTAAGCGACTTTGTTCGCATTTCCTTGTTATTTCTAATAAGTGCGCTAGCTTGTGCAAGGTACTTTGAGAGAGTTCGATTGCGAATCGATTGCGTTGTGTTCCACTTTATTTGTGGGACACAAACGTATTCCTGATCTCTCATCCATTGAGATGTATATTCTCGTATTGTCTGGATTGTGTTTCTCGCAGGTAGCTTGTGTGGTTGTGTCTGATACGCACCACATAGTGGTTGCGATTTATTTTCACACTGCATCGCTTTGACGCTTATGCTGGACTCCTGGCTCTGCTGGATGTTAGATTACGTGAAGTTTCTTAGTTCTGCTTGCGTTGCTAGCTCATTGCGGATTTGCTATCCGTTCGGTATCCCCTTTGTCCTTTTTACTCTTTCGCGCACCATACCTTGCCATGAGAAGTAGGGTAGGCATGCAACATCATATTTGCCATGAGAAGTAGGGTAGGCATGCAGCATCATATTTGCCATGAGAAGTAGGACCTAGGCATTCATCTGGCCAAGCCCTCGAAAGAGGCTCTGTTTTTGTTTGTTTACTGCTTTCAGTCTATTTCCAGTTATTGTCTTGTTCAACCGTCTCGGAGGACTTTCCCCGTGGACGGTGGCTTCGGAGGACTTTCCCCGTTAGCTAGAACATTTATTTCTAGTTATTGTCTTGTTCAACCGTCTCGGAGGACTTTCCCCGTGGATGGTGGCTTCGGAGGACTTTCCCCGTTAGCTAGAACATTTATTTCTAGTTATTGTCGTGTTCATCTGTCTCGGAGGACTTTCCCCGTGGACGGTGGCTTCGGAGGACTTTCCCCGTTAGCTAGAACGTTTATTTCCCGTTATCGTCTTGTTCACCCGTCTCGGAGGACTTTCCCCGTGGATGGTAGCTTCGGAGGACTTTCCCCGTTAGCTAGAACGTTTATATCCAGTTATTTGCTTGTTCGACCATCTCGGAGGACTTTCCCCGTGGACGGTGGCTTCGGAGGACTTTCCCCGTTAGCTAGAACGTTTATTTCCCGTCATTTGCTTGTTCGACCATCTCGGAGGACTTTCCCCGTGGATGGTAGCTTCGGAGGACTTTCCCCGTTAGCTGGAACGTTTATTTCTAGTTATTCTCTTGTTCAACCGTCTCGGAGGACTTTCCCCGTGGACGGTGGCTTCGGAGGACTTTCCCCGTTAGCTAGAACGTTTATTTCCAGTTATTGTCTTGTTCATCTGTCTCGGAGGACTTTCCCCGTGGACGGTGGCTTCGGAGGACTTTCCCCGTTAGCTGGAACGTTTATTTCTAGTTATTCTCTTGTTCAACCGTCTCGAAGGACTTTCCCCGTGGACGGTGGCTTCGGAGGACTTTCCCCGTTAGCTGGAACGTCTTCCCCTGTCCCCAGGTCACTACTTCAGTAGTTTGCTTGGTTTACGAGCTGAGCTCGTTTGTGTGTTGCATTTGCATTGTTTACTACTTCGATAGTTTGTTTGTTTCTCGAGCGGAGCTCGATTGTGTGCCATATGCTTGTGATGCTTGTTCACTATCTTCTTATCTGCTATGCCTGTTAGTATGATATCTTTGTGATACTTGTTCACACTTGCACATGTATGCCTGTTACATGTTGTTTGCGATGCCTGTTCGCATTTTATCTTTGTGATGCTTGTTCACTATCTTTGTATCTGCTATGCTTGTTAGTATGATATCTTTGTGATGCTTGTTCACACACTCACATTCGTGTATGCCTGTTACACGTCTGTTTTCTGTTTGCGATGCCTGTTCGCATGTTCTTATCTGTGATGCCTGTTCACATGCCATGTTTGCTAGGATCTTTGTGACGCTCCTTGTTTGCATGCTCCCTTAGGGTGCTCGGTTCCGTTTCTCTAGGAGACGCGAATCGAGATAGAAACAAAAACTTTTGAGCCGAACTACGGCGCTCTGATTTCTCCATTGCACATTGGAGGTACGTAGGCACAGGGTACGAATACCCTAGCGAGCGATCTTTTCTCTTTTCCTTTATTTTGTTCGGCCTTTTCTTATCTTATTTTCCTATTATTTGCATGTTTCCTCTTATTTGTACATCTTCCATTGCATGTTTCCTTTTACACATAGCATGATACACACACACACATACCCTTAGATTAGAAAATTAGCAAGAATGGATCCTGTGGAGTACCACAGACGTGAGGGGTGCTAATACCTTCCCCTCACGTAACAGACACCCTTACCCTTTCTCTGAGACCATTGCTTGTTATTTGGTTTTCTTCGATATTTTCCATTCCTGTATGTAGGATAAATAGATGTTCGATGGCGACTTCATTGTTTTTGTTTCGATGAGTTTTCCAGTTGCTTCAGCTGGCGACTTCACTGGGGACCATCCGAGTGTCGTTCCTAGTTCTTGCTTGATTCCTTTTCTGTGGTTGTTTGTGTGTTTATTACTCGCATCATTTGTATATATTGCTTGCATGCATTTGCATCTATGTGTTTACCGCTTTCTTTTCTGTGGTTGTTTGTGTGTTTATTACTCGCATCATTTGTATATATTGCTTGCATGCATTTGCATCTATGTGTTTACTGCTTTCCATATTCTGGATATACTGCTGTGCTGGCTGGTTGTTTTTCTTGGCGGGCGGGATGTTACTGTGAGGTAAAAGGTCCATTACCCAGACCAAGTATACACTTAGATTAGCGTGGATAGTTATGTTGGCTCTCGTGGCGCTTGGCACGTAGAGTTAGCATAGCACACCACAACCAGGAGAGGACTCGGTGAGGCGATCTCTGTCCGGCATGCTTATTGCCGTAGGCAGGCGCTCTCATTGTTTGTTCGAAATTCCTGGCGACCATTAGGGACATCCTGTGTGTGTTTAGGATTCCTACCTGTGAGGTTTGGGATGGGACAGGAAACCTTGGCTCCTACATACCATTTGCTTCTTCAGAGTTGAGGTCGGACCTTTATTTGGTCCGTTCTCTTTGTGCCCGATATTTTGGTATTCTGAAACGACGGCGGAGCTTTGATCCTGTTACTTTTGGTTCTATTCAGACGTGGTACAACAGGAGTGGTTCTATCGGCGGTTAATTGGTTCTTGGTATCCTGAAGCTACGCCGCACCTTTGAACCTGTGCAACTATATTCGGTATTGTGGAGACATTGGTTCCCTTCATTTTGCATCATTGCATATTTACTTTTGAAAAAAATGATGTACAAAAAATAACTAGCATACATGTTCCTTCCATTTCCAAGGAATCATATCTTTAAGCCTCGTATCGAGCTCTTCCATCACTTGCTAAAAAATCAAAACACGAGGATTCCTTGGAAATTGAATGAACATGGCATTGCACGCATATCATGCATCTCATACATTTCATGCATAACAGGTGTTCAGGATTGAGGATTTCTTATTCAGACTTGGTATTCTCTTCAGACTCACAGACTCGACTTGTTCTTATTGTGTGCTCAAAGATCGGTCATGGAACTTTGTGGGGTGACAGAGAAGAAGGTTCAATTGGGGTTATCTATGAAGACGCGTCTTATGCTCATTTGCTTCCATGCTTGCTTTATTTGCAACTGGTTAAGCTCCGTACGGTATGGACATCTACAGATTCTCTGCTTGATGACGATGACACTAGGTGTGAATTCTATTATGGGGCACCTGGTCGTGATGTTAGTATCTACAAGTCTTTGAAATTGCTTGGGGCTCCCGCACGAGGGATAAGCAAGACATTGTCTATCTTGAGCATTGCACCATTTGCATTGCTCGAATCCCTAAAGCATTACAAATTCCGTGTGACTTCATCAGAATCTTCTGCCAGACAGTAATCAAGAGTGATCCTCAAGGACACACCTCTCATTCTCAAGGTTCTGCTTCACATCCTGAGTCACCTCCTCCTCCTGGAGTTTCCTTGTCGCTAGCATTTTCTTGTCAACAGAGACGGAAAGAGAATATGAGAAACAAGTTGATGTACCCCAAGTGCCGTGTATCCGAGTTACTTCCTTGCTTGTTGGAATTTAAGTTGGTTGCTTTGGGTGTTTCTCACCACAGATATCTCTCCTGATTTCGATGACAATACTCGGTGTTTTCCATTATCGGGGCACTTGATCATAATGTCAAGCCTTACAAGGTGTTGAGGTACAAAGAGTCCGGGACTTGCTCGATACAGAGACGTTTGAGTTTATTCATAATGGTTTCTACTGGTCAATCCCATTTCATTTGCTGCAAATAGAATGTTTGTTCTTCCTCAAGGAATAACTCATGAGAATCACTTGCAATTGGTACTGCCAGAGGTTTCCTTCACAACAGCCATTGTATGTTCCAAGTAATGACTTTGATAGCAAAACGTCAGAAGTTATTGTTGTTCGCTGATAGTAATACATGTTTCCACCATTCATGATGGTACTGTTTCAGCAGCCATATTTGGGGCTCCCGACCGAGGGATAAGCAAGACTCCGTGTTCTTGAGTTCGCATCATTGGCAGCTCAAATCCCTAAAGCATTCACAAACTTCAGTCGCTATATTTAGGGCTCCCGACCGAGGGATAAGCAAGACACCTTGTATCTTGAGTTTGTGCACCACTGACACATCTCAAATCCCTAAAAGCTGAGCACTTACAACTATTGTATGGCATCGCCAAAATCTTCTTCCAGAAAGTGATCTAAAGTGTTCTGATGTAATGCTTGGTGTGCTTTCCACTCAAGGGCACTTGGTTATCTGATTAAAAACTGTGAGTCCTTCAAAGACAAGGTTCAAGACCTGATTGACACCGAGACTATCACATTCGCACTTGAAGGCCATAATTGAAGTTCTCCTTTGACTTAGCGGATCTTCTGAAGCAATAAGTCCATACGGAGAGGATCTCCTCAACATTGGCAATTCCTAATTCATCATGCATGTTCATGTTTAAGCTTTCTTATGTTGTGCAATACTGTTTGTATGCAAAACTTGTTTGTTTTTGAACTATAATAATAATGCATTGGATATGTTTGTCTTGAAAAAATCCATTCGCTTTTGCTCATATATGTTTTCTATGCTTTTTGTGATACTCAACTCTTGTTAATAAAGCATGATAACTCCGTAGGGAGGATGATGAACATAATACCAATAACCTCAAATGGTATGCTTTTGAGTAGAACCCTGTTGATGATGTACAGGCATTGTTTCAAATCCCCAAACACTGGAGATATAAGGGAGTGAAACCTTCGTTAACCCATCTGAGCCTTCGAAGTAGGAGTTTCTTTTCTAAAAAAAAAAACCCTTATTTTAACCCTGGGGCAGGGTAGTATTCAGTTAACCTGATTGAGCATTCAAAATTCATCAGGAGCACACATCTAAAGATACAACAATGGCTATCTTTCAAAAGGTTGAGGAAAGTCAAATTCACAACGGTTATCCCTCACCTCAGGAGGTCGAGACATCAAATTTATCCCTCACATCAGGAGGTCGAGACCAACATCAAAGTCGTTGTGGTTTATCCCTCACATCAGGATGTCAAAATATGACGATACCATAATGGTAATTCTTCATCAATCAATGACTCAGGCAATCACTATGCACTTCCAACAAATCAGAGATTCAGGATCACACGACTTGTTCAAAAAAAAAGAATGAAAAAACAAAAAAGAAAAAGCCCGCTAAGTCAACAAGTTGAAGGCATGTGACTTAGGCAAAAGTTAGGGCATCCCGCTGGACATCCAAATCAAAATTCAAAAGAATTTGTCCAGGCAAAAGTTAGGGAAACAAAAAAAAAAGAAAAGCGAAAGCAAAGAAAGGATTACAAAATAAAAGTCCTCATCAAAAGAACAAAGTCGTGTGATCAGACACCAAAAACAAAAGGTAAAGTGACGGCCGTGTCCAGAAGACCTCATTGACTCCTCAATCATTTCCAAACTCCTCTTGAAAAAGGAATTCTCATGTCAAGTTAACTGAACTTAGGACTGAAGAACATCACGAAGGGGGTGGGCACCAAATAATTTCGAGCCTAAAATATCCTTTTTTCTTAAACCGTGAACCTGGCCACGTTACAACCCTTAAAAGTCCTAATTGAAGCAGGGTTAATTCGAAAGCAGACTATACACGAGAATACGGTAAGCTGACTCCTAGGAGATCCGCTAAATGCTTGGGTTGGTATCACACCATCTTTCTTTCATAAAAAATCGATGTTACGACATCCTTTCAAAAAGTTTCTTTAAACTTCAAGACAAACATACTCTTTGCATTAGAATTATATTTCTCATAATAAACATTCTTTGCATATGAACAGTTGTTTAACATCAAGAAAGTTTCCATCATGAACTTCAGATGAAAAGTTTATTCCTCCCGAAGGACAGGTTGTCTTCCGAACTCCGTTGAGTTGAAGCAAGAATATCTCAAAGTCTGATCACCTTCAGGGGCACAGAAGCGTTTGAATACTTTGTCAAGCAAGTTTTCAGTCAATCTAGAGCAATCAGGTCAAGATTCGAAGAATCTCTCAAAGTGTTGAATAATCCGGGGCATTCACCCAAGCACAGACGAAGCTACTTCCAATACAGGTCAATCAGGGGCATGGTTCCAAAGTTCAGGATATTGGGGCAAGTTGGCTATGATAGCACAAATCTCGAGAAGTCATTACGAGATGAATTTCTTTAAAGTCCCTACAGGCTGGGGCAAAGCACTATGCATTGGCATTCTTTCCTCATCAGGAGGTGCTCAGTTTAAAGTTCGGGTGTGAGCTAAACAACTTATGAACTTAAAAACCGTCAGGGTCATCATCCTCAGCAGTTAGAAGCAGAAAGTCCAATACTTGTTGGCATCCTCACAATCAATATGATTATGCAGAACACTATAAAAGCCAATGCCTGTCTGGTCCCTTTGAAGTCAACACTTGCTTGACCCCTTAAGTCCACTTCCTGGTGGCATTCTCTTGGAGAACCAATGCCTGTTGGATGCTCTGGCCGATACTTGTTTGGTGTTCTAATCACTGCTTGTTTGTCAACTCGTGAATCCATTGCGTGTTTGGAAGATTTCAAAGCCAAGAGGTCAGACAATCTGTTTGCTCTTGCATTTGCCCATTGTGGGTAAGCATTACTGTTCTCTGCCATGTGAGGAAGTCCCGTAAAGATGCCATGCTATATCTTGGGGCATTATCAGCTGTTTACCTCGCATGTACATCCTTTCGAGTGCACCATGTCAGCGCATTGGCGGATCTAGCCAAGTGAAAGATTCTCACTCCCCAGCTGAGTACTTTCAGATGAGACTTTCTTTGTTCCAAGATTCTCATACCCTCAGCAAAGTACATCTTAATGCAATCTCCGTGCTTCAGAAGTCTTATTCCCCGGCGGAATGTCTTCTCCCCAATTGAGTCATGATTGAACGGTATTTGATTCCCCAGCAAGCTCTTAATGAGGTTCCTTGCCCGAGTTCCTCGTTCTCCCCAGTAGAGCGTTTCTCTCCCCAACAGATTGACCTGTTGTCCCCAAGAGAGTTATCTTATTCCCCAGTGGAGTTGTCTTAACAAGAGGTTCTTATGTCAAGTTCCTTATCCCCAGCGGATCTCTCATATCCTCAGCAGCTCGCTTTGAAGAAGTATTCATCTTCCCCACTGATTCTTTCCTCAGCAGAATCTGTGTCCTTCAAGGATTTCCCCAGCGGAATGCATTCTACACAAGCAAGTCGGTTACTCCCCATCAGAGTTATCTCCATGACTTGCTCTTATCTCTACATCCCCAGGGTGTCGAGAATTTGATTCCCCAGTGAAGTTGTCGGGGTATTCCCCAAGCAGTTATTTGGGATGCTCATATCCCCAAGCAGGATTTATTCCCCGGTCAGAGCTCATATCTAGATTTGATCGTCTCCAACAGATTTTCGATCCATCTTTGCCAGCTCTTTGTTGTGACTTCTAGTCACTCGTCTTGTCCTCCCCGCAGAGTTCCATGTGCTCTCTCTAGGACGACTTCAGCAATTCAGTGCTCCTCCGCTGTTCTCCTAAGCAGCGTCCGAACCATGCATCATTCGCATTACATTCTCAAAAGCGTGTAGTTTTTCCATCACCGGGATACTACTCCATGAAACAACATTCATACATGCATCATGCATAAATCATATCATATCTGTTTCTTTCTGCAGGAAAGTCATCCAGATTCAAATGCTCCCTAGAGAGCAATATTCGCCTAGTCATTACAGGCGCTTATCCTGATGATTTGAATCAGAAGAGGATTGTTCTACTTATTTTCTAGCATAGCTCAGATCAGTTCAAAGACATTCCTATTCCCGATGCCCCCAGATCGGTGGAAGATATTTGTTCCTATTCCTGATAAATCAAACTTTCAGTTGAAGGAACCGCCTCCGGATCTCCCAAGATCTTCCGAAGGAGCAAGCCCTCTGATACATCAGATCAGTTGGAAATATCTACTCCCTGACGATTTAGTTCATTCAGAAGAAGAAACTCGCCTGCCCAGTCCTGATGCCTAACCATCAGTTGAGGACGTTTTCTTTACCCGGCGTACACAGTTCGGAAGAGATATCTGTTCCTATCCTAATATTCAGATTCAGATTAGTTGAAGGAACCGCCTCCGGATCTCCCAAGATCTTACGAAGGAGCAAGCCACTGATATCATCAGATCAGATGGAGATGTCTGCCTGATCGACTTTGTCTTTCAGATGAAGATTGTCCTACTTATTTTCTGGCATCATGTCCAGATCAGTTTAAAGGCATTCTTTCCCCGGCGTACACAGTTCGGAAGAGATATTGTTCCTATCCTGATTTCCAGTTCAGTTGAAGGAACCGCCTCCGGATCCCCGTGGTCTTACGAAGGAGCTAGCCGCTAATTCCCATATTAGTAGGAATATCTACCTGATGATTTAATTGCATCAGAAGAGATGTCTGCCCAGATTCCCAGATCATGATTCCCAGATCAGAGATACCTATTACCCGTTGATGTTCGATTCAACCGATGTATCTCCCTCGATTCCCAGATCGACCTAAGACATCTATCCCGATGCAAGTTCGGAGACATCTGCTACGTCTGATGCCCAGATCATTCGAGATGTTCCTTCTCTTGATACCCAGATCAATTGAAGTGTTTCCCCTACCTGTGGGTGCCCGTTCCTTCTTATCGCAAGTTGGAGCTTATTTAATTATCCAGGTCAATTGAAGTTTTTTCTCCTCGCCTGCGGGGTGGTACATTCCTTCTTCATGCAAGATGGAATCTTCTATTGATCAAGAGCGCAAATTTTCGAGTTCATTTTGGTATTCAATCTCCTTCCACCTCGACGGTTCGAAACGTTCATTTCTCACTCGTCTGGTTCAAGAAGTTTGAATAGGGGCAGCTGTTGCACCCCAAAATTTGCCCTCTTTATATGTGCTATAAGTTTTGAAAGACGTTTATTTCGTCGTGCAGAAATTGAGAAAATAATAAAGAGTTTTCGTTATTTTTAAGACAGTTCGGTACAAAGGTCTTTTCCAATTACTTGTACAAGTTATGATAAGGACTAATGAATGAGAATTTGCATATGATGATCCCTTTGTGGTCCTTGAATCGAGGCATGCTGTGCACGTCAATTAAAGAAGAATTTTGTCATGGTGCGAAATATGAAGTTGTGAATTCCTTATGGTCGAATCATTTGTTTGTCATTTTTAATGCAAGTTTAGTCGGATCAAGGTGGTATTGAATTGCTTGGAGTCCCGATTATAAAAGCAAGACCCATTTAATTTCTATCCAAATTCATTGTTCATACAAAATCCATTCAAAATCAATACACAAAAGAGTCTCCGTTCATTAAAAAAGGATCAACATCCATTACAATAGTTCAAAAAGCCCACATTATATTGATACCAAAGTCTATCTCAAACAGATTTAGATTACAAAAACATTCAAAAAGTCTAAGTTATAATACAAAAATTCCAATCTTCAATTCCCACGTTTCCAGTCTTTCATTCTCCAAACCAAAGCTTCTAAGCTTCTGACTCTGCAATAACAAAACTGCCCCTGCATTCAAGAAAAACCGGGGCCTGCAACTTCACAACTGGATACCGGTTCAATCAAAGGTTCACACAACAGAAAGAGAGGGGGAAAAGAGAGGAAACTGAAAAAACAGAATTGAGAAAACCTCTAACCGAAACGTAACAACCTTCATCGCATAACCATCTTCATCTTCGAATCACCTTCTGACTCTTCCTTCGCTCTCCATTCAACACAAAAAACTCAGAAAACTTCATCTCTAATCTTCAATCTTCAATCGCAAGAAAACTCTTCATCTTCTTCATCATAATTCCCACTCAATCTTGATTCTTCTTCAACCTTCAATAGCAAGAACACTCACCAATTCTCCATTCACGCTTCAATCAATAAAGTTCTTCATCCACACAACCAGAACCTTCATCTTCCTCTACTCTTCATTCTCCATAAGCTTCTTCAATCACAAAAAAACCTTCGCTATCTTCTTGAATACAAAAGATAACAGAAAACAAAAAAACGTAACAAACTTTGAGCCTCTCTGCAGAAATCTTCAATCAACAATCTCCATAGGGAATCTTCGATCACCTTCGAATCAACTCTTCATCATCCTCGTAGCAGTTCTTCAACGGATCATCAACCACAATCACCTTCACGATTCGTCAACGATTACAAAAAGAAAACGAATATTGATCCTTCACGGAACTTGCACAATCGCTTTTGCTTGCTAGTTCCTATTCCGTGAACAACAACCTACAGCAGAATCAACAATAATATCACCACAACGTGATGAATCTCAGATGAACGCAGAGGAATTTAGAAGAGGAAAGACAACATCACCTGAGTTCTTGAAGCAATTCTTCGATTGTTCTTCGCCGTCGAGTTCGGAGGCATAGCAACGATATCATCATCGCACAACGAATCCAGGCAACAATCATCATCGTCAAAGCTTCGTGTCATCATCTCCACGCATCTTCATCCTTCAATCAGCAACGAGGCTCAACAATTACTGAAACAATACTCAATCCACTGCTTTACGCATCTTTAATCTTCGAATCATAAGCAGAAGCAGAAGATGATGTTAATCGGAGAAGAGAGTGAGCATAAGAGAACGGTGCCGTTGCGTTTGAGTTCATGAGGTCATCGAAGAAGAAGAGAGACGAAATCGGAGGGGATGTTTGGGAAGAGATTGTGAACGGAAAGAGTGAAACGCGGCGGCGATTAGAATGTTCCGATCGGAGAAAGTTGAAGCCGAACATAGAGAGATGAGAGGAGAAGAGGACTTCGCCGGAATCGAAAGGCACTCCGGCCACCGTTTTCTCGCCGCCGTTCACGTTGAAGAAGGGAGGAGTCTGGGAGTTTTCCTACATCCATTTGTCACATGTCACGTAAACCTAATTCCCTTCTCCTGTAATTGTGATTAATTATAGTTAATTGTGATTTGATGTAGAGATTTGGTGCTTAATTGAGGTTAATTGTGAGTTTAGGATTTAATTGAATCATAAAATCTGATAAGAGAAATCTGAAAATAATTGTTCATTGATCATCACCTTGGGCCTCCCACGAAATTACTAGATTCATACCCCCTTCCCTTAGCCCAATAGATTCCTAGACTTTTTTGTGTGCTGACTAAAAACTGAAACAAAAAACTGCTTTGGGCCTGACTCCCTGGGCCCTGCGCCCTCATCTTCACTCTGCACCACTATTTCCAGCTCTAACCCCCTGTGCTACTTATTTTAATGTTAGATTTAGGTTTGGTTTCATATAGTTTTTCCTTTTTTTAGGTGATCTCAATGCCATGAAAAATATTTTGTTGTTAGTTTTTGCATGATAAAATCGATAATGAATAAAAACATGTAATCTTTTCTAGTTAGAATTAAATTTTGTTTTCTATATTTGTTTCAGATGATAAAAAAAGGGTAATAAAAAACATGTATTTTTCTTGTTAGAACTTAATTGCTTTGTTACATAGTTTTGTTCTATTGTTTTAGATAAAAATGACATGAAAAATAATATTCTTGTTAGATTTTGTTCTTAGAATTTAATTAGAATTTTACCTCTATTTTGTTTCATAATCTGATTAAGCGACTTTGTTCGCATTTCCTTGTTATTTCTAATAAGTGCGCTAGCTTGTGCAAGGTACTTTGAGAGAGTTCGATTGCGAATCGATTGCGTTGTGTTCCACTTTATTTGTGGGACACAAACGTATTCCTGATCTCTCATCCATTGAGATGTATATTCTCGTATTGTCTGGATTGTGTTTCTCGCAGGTAGCTTGTGTGGTTGTGTCTGATACGCACCACATAGTGGTTGCGATTTATTTTCACACTGCATCGCTTTGACGCTTATGCTGGACTCCTGGCTCTGCTGGATGTTAGATTACGTGAAGTTTCTTAGTTCTGCTTGCGTTGCTAGCTCATTGCGGATTTGCTATCCGTTCGGTATCCCCTTTGTCCTTTTTACTCTTTCGCGCACCATACCTTGCCATGAGAAGTAGGGTAGGCATGCAACATCATATTTGCCATGAGAAGTAGGGTAGGCATGCAGCATCATATTTGCCATGAGAAGTAGGACCTAGGCATTCATCTGGCCAAGCCCTCGAAAGAGGCTCTGTTTTTGTTTGTTTACTGCTTTCAGTCTATTTCCAGTTATTGTCTTGTTCAACCGTCTCGGAGGACTTTCCCCGTGGACGGTGGCTTCGGAGGACTTTCCCCGTTAGCTAGAACATTTATTTCTAGTTATTGTCTTGTTCAACCGTCTCGGAGGACTTTCCCCGTGGATGGTGGCTTCGGAGGACTTTCCCCGTTAGCTAGAACATTTATTTCTAGTTATTGTCGTGTTCATCTGTCTCGGAGGACTTTCCCCGTGGACGGTGGCTTCGGAGGACTTTCCCCGTTAGCTAGAACGTTTATTTCCCGTTATCGTCTTGTTCACCCGTCTCGGAGGACTTTCCCCGTGGATGGTAGCTTCGGAGGACTTTCCCCGTTAGCTAGAACGTTTATATCCAGTTATTTGCTTGTTCGACCATCTCGGAGGACTTTCCCCGTGGACGGTGGCTTCGGAGGACTTTCCCCGTTAGCTAGAACGTTTATTTCCCGTCATTTGCTTGTTCGACCATCTCGGAGGACTTTCCCCGTGGATGGTAGCTTCGGAGGACTTTCCCCGTTAGCTGGAACGTTTATTTCTAGTTATTCTCTTGTTCAACCGTCTCGGAGGACTTTCCCCGTGGACGGTGGCTTCGGAGGACTTTCCCCGTTAGCTAGAACGTTTATTTCCAGTTATTGTCTTGTTCATCTGTCTCGGAGGACTTTCCCCGTGGACGGTGGCTTCGGAGGACTTTCCCCGTTAGCTGGAACGTTTATTTCTAGTTATTCTCTTGTTCAACCGTCTCGGAGGACTTTCCCCGTGGACGGTGGCTTCGGAGGACTTTCCCCGTTAGCTGGAACGTCTTCCCCTGTCCCCAGGTCACTACTTCAGTAGTTTGCTTGGTTTACGAGCTGAGCTCGTTTGTGTGTTGCATTTGCATTGTTTACTACTTCGATAGTTTGTTTGTTTCTCGAGCGGAGCTCGATTGTGTGCCATATGCTTGTGATGCTTGTTCACTATCTTCTTATCTGCTATGCCTGTTAGTATGATATCTTTGTGATACTTGTTCACACTTGCACATGTATGCCTGTTACATGTTGTTTGCGATGCCTGTTCGCATTTTATCTTTGTGATGCTTGTTCACTATCTTTGTATCTGCTATGCTTGTTAGTATGATATCTTTGTGATGCTTGTTCACACACTCACATTCGTGTATGCCTGTTACACGTCTGTTTTCTGTTTGCGATGCCTGTTCGCATGTTCTTATCTGTGATGCCTGTTCACATGCCATGTTTGCTAGGATCTTTGTGACGCTCCTTGTTTGCATGCTCCCTTAGGGTGCTCGGTTCTGTTTCTCTAGGAGACGCGAATCGAGATAGAAACAAAAACTTTTGAGCCGAACTACGGCGCTCTGATTTCTCCATTGCACATTGGAGGTACGTAGGCACAGGGTACGAATACCCTAGCGAGCGATCTTTTCTCTTTTCCTTTATTTTGTTCGGCCTTTTCTTATCTTATTTTCCTATTATTTGCATGTTTCCTCTTATTTGTACATCTTCCATTGCATGTTTCCTTTTACACATAGCATGATACACACACACACATACCCTTAGATTAGAAAATTAGCAAGAATGGATCCTGTGGAGTACCACAGACGTGAGGGGTGCTAATACCTTCCCCTCACGTAACAGACACCCTTACCCTTTCTCTGAGACCATTGCTTGTTATTTGGTTTTCTTCGATATTTTCCATTCCTGTATGTAGGATAAATAGATGTTCGATGGCGACTTCATTGTTTTTGTTTCGATGAGTTTTCCAGTTGCTTCAAAGTGCATCAAAGAAAATTTGATCATGTATTTCGTCATAGCAAATAGGCTACTCAAGAAATTCGAATATGTGGAATTAAAACACATATCAAGGATAAATAACCAAGAAGCAAACGACTTGGCACAATTAGCTTCAGGATACAAAGTATCAAAAGAGAAGTTAGAGGAATTGATTGAAGTAAGAGGGAGAGCAATGTCTACTAAACTTTCCCCAAGTGACCTAGAGAATTCACAATTGGGTTATGCCAACAAAGAAGAATTCGAAGTATTAAACATAGACTCATTGGCAGATACAGATTGGAGGAGTCCAATAATAAACTATCTAAAAAATCCTTCGACGGATACAGACAGGAAAATCAAGTATAGAGCCCTGTCATATTTCCTGATGGGAAATGAATTGTTCAAGAAAACTCCTGAAGGGGTATTATTGAAATGCTTGGGTGAAGCAGAAGCATATCTGGCCCTGTCGAACGTACACAGTGGAGCATGTGGTGCACATCAAGCAGGGCACAAAATGAAATGGCTTTTGTTTCGTTATGGGATTTATTGGCCTTCGATGTTAAAAGATTGCATAGAGTTTGCGAAAGGGTGTCAAGAGTGCCAAGAACATGCAGGTATCCAACACGCTCCAGCAAACGAATTAAGTACAATAGTGAAACCTTGACCTTTTAGGGGATGGGCATTAGATTTGATTGGAGAAATTCACCCCAAGTCGTCTAAAGTTCAAAGGTACATATTAGTAGGAATAGACTATTTCACGAAATGGGTCGAAGCAATACCACTGGCGAATGTGGATCAAGAGGCCGTGATTGAGTTTATTCAGAAACATATTATATATAGGTTTGGAATCCCAGAAAGTATAACAACTGATCAAGGATCAGTCTTTACTGGACGAAAAATGCAAGACTTTGCCAAAGAAATAGGTTTCAAGTTATTTACTTCTACACCTTACTATGCTCAAGCAAATGGACAAGTTGAAGCAGCAAACAAAATAATAATTGGCCTTATTAAAAAACATGTGGGAAAGAAACCCAAGAATTGGCATAAGACTTTGGACCAAGCACTTTGGGCTTGTCGAACATCTCCAAAAGAAGCTACAAACACAACTCCTTTCCAGTTGACGTTTGGACATGATGCAGTACTTCCAATCGAGATATATTTGCAATCGGTAAGGATACAAAGACAAGAAGATATTCCTCCCAACGTATACTGGGAGTTAATGATGAATGAGTTGGTAGATTTGGATGAAGACAGACTTCGAGCGCTGGAAAATGATAAAAAGACAAAAGGAAAGAGTGTCCAGAGCATACAACAAAAAGGTGAAAGGTAAAACATTTATTAATAATGACCTAGTTTGGAAATTTATTTTACCTATAGACCGAAAGAATCAGGCACTTGGTAAATGGTCCCCACACTGGGAAGGACCCTTTCGAATCTTAAAGGTATTTTCGAACAATGCTTACGAAATTGAAGAGTTGGCAGAAGATCGTAGGATCTTGAGAGTAAACGGGAAATATTTGAAGAGATATAAACCAAGCATGTACGAAGTAAAGATTGCAAAAACGTAGACATTCAGGGTACTACGAAAGCCAAAATGGTCAGGCATGTGTCAAAACATATGCGTTGCATTGATCAAAATGGCTTTACAATCAGAATGGGTTGATAAATTAAAGGAAAAGAGTCAAAGAAAACACCAAAATATTTTCATTCAAACACAGAAGTACATGCATTACAAAAAAGGATCCAAAGAACATGATCTAGAAACTTCAGAGATTACAAAAAGAAAGCATAAAAAACCTAAGGCAAACACTTGCTAATTAATCCTTTGGCCTAAACCCTCCAAGGACAGCACATGCAAGCTTTCGGCTTCGAACATGTCTATGGATCCAGAATTGCGCATCCTCCTCACTACACCTTTCTTAAGGAAAATGTAAGAGAGGAGTCTCCCATAGGGAAGACAGGTCACAGCCCCTTGACGTGTGACACCGATGGAAACAGCCTTAACAAGTCCTTTGAAAATCATCAAAGGAAAGTTAATCTTCTTCCCTCGAAGACCACAGAGAATAAACTCCAAATCTTCAACCATGATGCTGTTTTCATCAAGCCTCCGAGGATGGAAGTTACCCACAAGCAGTTGATGCCAGATCCTCATAACCTTGGCACTGAAGGGGTCATTGTCCATGAGAGTCCTCAACATGAGATGAGTAGTCATGTTGAAGCTGTTATCATCAAAAGTTTCCCCAGAATTATTGCATCTCATTAGGTTGGCAATGGTGGTGGGAGTGATGCTGATATGAGCATGTCGAACCTCAGAAACAATGGTGGTCCTACCTTCAGGATCTATGCGTAGAGACGCAAACATCCAGAAATCTGCCAACATGTTGGGGTAGACAGGACCCTCCAGGATGTCTCCAAAGTAGAAGTCCAGTTCTTGGTTGACAAAGAGGTTTTCGAGGCTGATAAAGTTGTTATCAAGTTCATCTTCAGAAAGCTTGAATTCTTTCTTGATAAGAGCTTTTATGTTGTTGAAAGAAAGAGGTGCAGCCATTTCAGAAAAAGGGTTTGGAGAAAGAAGTTGGTTTTTCTTTTCTGTTGTTAGTATGTGAGAAAGCACAGGAATGAAGAAGTGAAAGTAATATTAGACCCTTTATATAGACCTGGGATACTGAAGGTCGGTTTAAATGTTGATGATTGATTAGACTGCATTTGGTTTTCCAAAAAGGGAGTTAAGGCTTCCGCCGTTTCCCGCCCTTGGAAGTTGAGAAGTAATCATGAAACTGACGCACGCACGTCTCAAATAGACATTTTTGAAGAGAGTGACGTCACTGTTTAAATAATGATTATGGCTAGAGAAGTGGAAACGTCAAGTCTAAAGGCAAGGATGCTGCGAACGATAGTCAGGGTCTACATGTTGCATTAAATAAAATCACTATGGAAAATCTGAAGATATATTCTGGCAGAACTTGAAAGATTTGCTAAAAGATAGTGCTTGCGAATATTAGAAACATAGACGGAATGAAAATAGAAGTCAAGCATACAGATAGATGTTTCTACAAAAGGTTCAATTACAAAACGAAAATACAACAAAACACAGGATTGGAAACAACTAGTTAAAATCCTCAGGGAGGCTATTTTTGATCTTCAAATATTGAGTCTCCCACGAAGACATACGAAGCTCAAGTAACGCCCGATGTTTCTTCAATCTTTCAATCTCTGGCACTAATTTCTGCGCAGTTTCGAAATGTTTAATCCCCGATTGCACCACTTCGAGCAAATCCTGTTGGTTGGCTTTTTGTATGGCTGCCTGACAATGTTCAGCTTCCTTTATCTTTTCTTCGAAGGCCTTTATCTCTTGCTTCCAGGAGTTGATGTTCTTCTCGTAATCATCAAAAGCCTTCTGATTTTCTGAATGTTTAAACTTGAGGGCCTCACCTTGTTTCGTTGCATCCACAGCAGAATTCCATGAAGAGTCATGAGAGGCCATTTTCTCAGATAGTTCCTTTTCGATATTTTGCTTTCGAAGAATGTTGGCCTCTAGCTGTTCAACTAGAGAACCTAGCAAAACAATTATCTCTGAGACTTCTGTTGAGACTTGAAACAAATCCACTTTCTTTAAGAGTTGATTTAAGTTGTGACTCTTAATAGGTTCCCGGCTAAGAACATCCACGAGATTGACCCCAAAGAACTTTTCTTTTATCTGTCGAAGGAGGTTGGGAATGTCTTCCTTGTCACCAGATTCTATAACGACAGTTGGAGAGACATCAAGTTCTGAAGGCGAAGAAGTATTCACATTCATAATAGCCTTTAGAAAACTAAGAGGATCAGTTTGCTTAAGCTGTTCCAGTTCCAAAGGAGTAGGCTTCGCAGGGGCAGGCTTCGAAGTTGTCCCAGGAGTGGTTTCTGTGTCTAGGGATGAAGTTTCTTGAGTGTCATACCCCAAATTTGTCCTACCCTTGATTTCCAACTGGCTTAGACTTCTCATCTCATGTACATATCTCCCATTAAGTCATTAACATAACTCATGCATTCATATCATTTGTATTAATCAGAGACTAGCAAGGGATAGCTTTTATAGCAGAGAATCTCTTACCAAATGTGTGGATCTGAGGTGTAATCATGTGGCTCTATGTTCATTGAAGACTTCTTGGATTGGGGTGTCTCTCTGCTTCAAATCAGGGCATTGATTAGAGGGTACAAGCTTGCAAATCATCTGGTTCTTTAAATCAGGGATCCTTTGACCAAAGTCAACCAGTTGACTTTCTGGTCAACATTTAATCAGAAGTGGCTCCTAGGTGTGGAAAACTTCTCATACTGACTGTGTGGATGTGTTTATTTGACTGGATGTGAGGGGAAGAGATTTAATCGGGAATTCCATCAATAGTCGAAAAATCGGAACAGTTGACTTTTGGGTCAAAATCGGAAGAATTATTCGAATATTGACTTTTGGTGGAAAATCGGTCGAGAAAAGTCAAAGAATGGATAAAATCGGGAGTTTGACAAAAAGTTGCCAAAAATAGAAGAAATGACAAAAATGGAAGGCTTTCATACTTAGAAAAATTTTGGTACATTTCAATAGTGATGATCAGTCAACTTCACAGCATAATTACACGTGGCAAATGAGATTTTTTGGAATAATTTCCAGCATCAAAGTTGTTCCTCTCATGGAGGAGAACAACTTTGTAGTTGGATACTTTTTCATCTGAAGCATGGTTGAAGAGTTATTAATGTCCAAAGTTGGAGATTTTCATTTGTTCAAGTCATGAGGCTGGGCAGATTGCTGGGCACGCATGAAGCAATTAATCGAACATGTGGCAAGCCAAATCTCAAGCTGATTTTAGAGACATACAAATGCTCTATGAATGGGATTTTGGTATGTTTATATCCTTCTCCATGCCCCCTACACAATGGGCCAAAAATCAAGTCAGATGGAGAGCCATTGAAACATCTACGGAGCCTCAAAGTCATGACTTGGCCAAGACGCGTTTCAGCAAGGATAGGGGTACAAACTCTGGGCATGCGAGCAGCATATGATCGAACACATGGTAGGCCATTTTGGAAGTCAGTTTTAGAGAAATAAGAGAGCCCACTGAGTGCAAACTTGGTTCCAATCCCTTGCTCTCCATGTTCTCTTTCCATTGGTACCAAAACCATGAGGACTGGATGTGTATCGAATGAACTCCAAAGCTTCAAAGTCATGCCCATGCAAAGTCATCTTGTAGCGTATGGTTGAGCATAAAGTTCAGGTCACGCGTATGCAATTTCACAAACACATGGCGTGCCGTTTTTAACTCAATTTTTAATGGGACACAAATATCTTGTGAACTTCACCTCAATTGCTTCATAATCAGCCCCATGCCCTCTTTCATTTGATCACAAGTTCGTGCGTATTGGATGCTTAGACATCAAATTACATTAGCTTGAAGTTCACTGCTTGAAGTTGTCAGAATGCCAATCCTACATGAACCTCATGCATAGACTCCACCTATCCATGCACAATACTGCAACGTGAAAAGCCCATGAATGCAACTCTTCACTCACTAAGTTCGAGGGAGTGATGCAATACAACATGTGCACCATAGCTCCCATGCAACCCATGCATTCTCTATATAAACTCACAACCCCTCACACATTGACCTCACTTCCATTTTCTCTCCATTTTCGATTTCTCTTCTCTCTCTTTTTTCCTCGATGCTCTCTTCACTTTCTTCATCATATTCACTCTCCCTCCACCATAACAAACTCTAACCGTTTTGTAGCCTACTCTAACAACCTTCATCTTCATCCCACAAACTCAACCACCATAGCTCCTCCTTCAATTTTCATACAATCACTGCAACGAGCTCTAGTCTTCTTCCTCCACCTTCAGATCGGTGCACCTGGCTTCTTCCCGATCTACTTTCTCACTTCCGATCACGCTTCGTCAAAGATCCGTCCTCAAGGATTCAAACGCGACTAGGTCTATTTCTCGTCGTTCAAAGCCTTACAACGCCATCATCGTCATCAAGAAGTGTAGCTTGGAGGTTATTCTCTTCTCTCTCGGTTCAAGACTCAACAGGTAAATTCACGAACTTCTGAGCATCATTTTAGTGGCATCCGTGTTGTATTCTTGTGCCTTTCATGTGCGTGATGAATGAATTCGATTTATGAAGTAATTGCCGCTTGGACATGTTAATCCGTGAGTTTCTTGAAGTTTTGATTCTGTTAGTTCGAAATGTTGTTGATTCACGTGTTTGATTCTCGTCTTTGAGTCCTATGAATGCTTAGGAAGAGATTGATACGTTTAGGTTAAGTTTTGATGAGTTTCATCCATACTAGGGCTTGTAAAATGTGAATTGATGTGCATCTTAGAGGAATAATAAGAGAAAATGGAGGTTAGATTTGGGTTCAGGGAGGAGAAACGAATTGAAAGGTGGTTCCTTTTTAATTTTCTGGGCAAATCGAAGGTCTCCGGCGAGGTGAAGCCGCCGGAGAAGATGACCGGAATGTTAACGGTCCGGCGAGGGTTTGCGGTATTTCTTCATGAAGGGAGTGATGTGGCGCGATGCTACTAGTCCCTCGCTTTGCTCTTCGACCTATTCTAATCATTAGTTCATTACGTGGCCTTTCCTGATTGATCTATTTGCTCTTTTGTCTTTTGTGACTTAAATATTGCCTTGCCCTATTGATACTTGTTCCTGCCACGTTTTGTTTTAATAATAATGCACATGCTGACACAAAATTAAAATGAAAATAGATGCTTTGCTCACTAAAAATAGCAAATGAATGAGACAAAAGTGAAATAAAATGGGAATAGATGCGTAGCGTTGGGCCATCCGCTTTGGGGCTTCACCCTGTTTCTGGATCACACCTCTAAGATGCTAGTACACCACCACACAATGACTCTGGGCCTGGACGCCCATGCTCTCTCCACCTCCCCCTGTTTGGGCCCAGAATGCTTTTAACACTAGTTTTAGTTCATTTAGGAATTACTTCAGCACCCCCTGGTAGTTTAGAACTCATTTCATTTTTTAAATTTTGTTTCTTTTACTTTTAACTCATAATTCCCTTTTCTTCAAATAAAAAATGCATAAAATCAATGTGTAGATAGTTTAGATATTTTAGGGTGTGTAAATAATTGTCACGATCTTTGTTATATTTTTTTATTGTTTTTAGTCCTTTTAATAAACTTTTTTCTTTACAATATGTTCGAGATTTCTTTGTTTTTAATACTTCCTTGTAAATAAATCTCTAATAGACTTAGGAATTATTTTTTAGTCTCAATTTTTTGTATAGAATTATGTGTGCTTGTGAGTATCATTTGTTTGATATAGCTCTCAATTTTATTTGTCGCATATTGATTTTCCTTTACCTACTCCATGTATAGTTTTTTTGTTGTTAATAAATTGTATAGTTTTTTCATTTTAATCCCCTTGTATAGACAACTTAGACTAGAATTTAGATATAGTTCCCTATTTCATTCTTTTCCCTTTCAACTTTTAAAATACTTAATAAATATCGATGAAGATCATACCGTTACTACATTTCATAGTAGGAAAGAAATGATTGGGGTGTAGGCCTCGATGTATGTTCTTTCCTACTTAGCGGAGAAGAAATGGTTGAAGTGTGAAGCTTCGGCGTATTTCTTAACCGTTATTTAGAGAAACGATCGTGGTGTAGGCCTCGATGTGCATTCTCTAAATATTCACAAAAGAACTTCTTTTTGTATTTCCTTTACTTAGCGGAGAAGAAATGATTGAGGTGTGAAGCCTCGATGTATTTCTTAGCCGCTATTTAGAGAAACGATTGTGGCGTAGGCCTCGATGTGCGTTCTCTAAATATGCAAAACAAAACTCTTTTTGGTATGATCTAAGTCACAAAGTTAAAATCCCTTAAAAAACACCAACCAAAAACACTTCAAAAAAACCTAATAAATGTTCAGACTTAAAACAAAAGTGAGGAAGTGATGCGAGACCTTGTAGTGGGTTCTCGTCATCATGGAATTACCCTTAAAAGATACAAACCAATCTCTTTTTCTCCTTTCTAAGGGCAAGTTATCTCCGCTCCATTGCATCCTAGGCTGTCCCCTTGTGCAAGAGCGTGAGCGTTAACGCCGCCCAACTAAAAAACACAAAAAACAAACAGAAAATCGTTAGCCGAGCTACGGTAACTCTGATTCCTGAAAAGGATACGTAGGCAGCGGGGTAGGGCCCGTGCGAGTACAGTTCTTTATTTTCCCTACATTTTGCATTCATTTTGCATTTAGACATAGACATAGTTATACACCCTTTAGATAGAAACAAACATAGGTGGATACCATCGAGTACGATGGGCGCGAGGGGTGCTAGTACCTTCCCCTTGCGTAACCGACTCCCGTACCTTGATTCTCTGGTCGCAAGACCCTGTTCCTTCCTTTGTTAGGTTGTCTGATATTCCTTTCCCTTATGGGATAAATATATTGGTGGCGACTCTGGTCATTTTTCGCGAGCGTGCGACAGCTGGCGACTCTGCTGGGGATGTTGCTAGACCTGTTGCTGGTCCATCCATAGCGAGTCGATCCTAGCCTGCGTTTGTTTGTTTATTTACTGGGTGTTTATTTGTTTTTATGTCCATACCTTGTATATATGTTTGCATGTTTATTTTTCTGCTTGCATATCATGTTTATCTCTGTTCGCACATCATGCATATGGATTATATTCTGTGTTCCTTGGGGTCTTCTGTTCTGTTTTGCAGGTTGGGTGGGATGTTCTATGAGGTAAAAGGCCCAATACCCAGGCTATGAGTGCACTTTAGGTACCCTAGGATAGAGTGGGAGCATGGTTTGTCTCGAGGTGTACGTCTCGGGATGGATCATGTGACTACGAGCAGAGTAGTGGTTTCAAACGGAGGTATTATCGTCACCCGCATCCGCGCTGTGATGATGCTTACCTTCGGGCGGACCGTATACTGCGTTTCATGACCTTACCCTGACCTAGATTCACCTCTGAGTGGGGAGGGATATACATGACAGGTACCGTTGGTGACTATTCTGTTCTGTTGGTGACTATTGTTCTTATGGCTGTGTGGCACCTATGCCGAACCTTTGACCTTATGACTTGTGATTCTGCTCAGAGACGACACAACAACTCTCTCATATTGGGAGAACCTCCATTGCATCATTTTCATCATGGCATATTTATTTTCCAAAGAAAAAAGAAGAAAAGATGTAATAAAAAAAAAAGAAAAAGAAAAAAGAAAATAGTATTATTTCTCATATGCATGCCATTTTTCAGGGTATCCGAGGTTATTACTTTTCACCCAGGATGGCTAACAACGTGACCGCTACCAGAGAAGCTACAAGGCGTACTCACACTTACAGTTTCCATCGCGAAGGCTTGATTCAGTTGGGGCAATTGGGTGGATTGATCACTGGTCATAATAAAACTGTGTTCACTGAGAATTATGGAAACATCTTGACTCTTTTGGACTCACACGTCGACGAATGGGGTTTATCTACTCTTCTCCAGTTCTATGATCCTGACTTGCGTTGTTTCACCTTCTCAGGCTATCAGTTGGCTCCCACTCTCGAGGAGTACTCTCACTTTCTCAATATCAAGATTCAACACAAGGTTCCTTTCGTGTGTGTCCCAGAGAAACCTGATTTGAACAACATTGCCAACGCTCTTTATTTGAGCATAGAAGACGTTCTTGGGAATTGGAAGAAGAATGGTAGCACTCAGGGTTTTTATATGAGTTTCTTGGTTGAGAAGGCCCAAGAGTTGGCTAACAAAAAGATGTGGGAGGCCTTCAACGCCCTTCTGGCCGTTTTGATTTATGGGATCGTGATGTTCCCTAACATTCACAAGTTCATTGATCTGGCTGCTATATGTCTTTTTGTGGAGAAGAATCCGGTCCCTACTTTGCTAGCTGATACATACTATTCTGTTCACTCTCGATATGGGAAAGGAGGAGCCATAAGAAATTGTTTGCCGTTGTTATACACCTGGTTTAAGTCCCACCTACCTACAAGTGGTCCTTTCGTTACTTCTACTCAGAAATGGCATCAAAGGATCATGGGGCTTACTGGAGATGACATTGTCTGGTGTCCTACTGGGATGGACGTAGAGAAAGTTATAACTAGCTGTGGTATTTTTGACAACGTTCCTCTCATAGGAACAAAAGGTGTTATCAATTATAATCCTAAGCTAGCGTTGCGTCAGTTGGGTTTTGCACTTGAAGACAAGCCTTTGGACAAAGAGATATTCGAATCCGTTTGCTTTGAAAAGGGAACCAATCCAAAGGGTCTAGAAAAGGTGAGGAGTGCTTGGAATAGCATCCATATAGATGATCAGACTTCTCTAGGTGAAAAGAATGCTGTTGCCAAACAAGCCTACACGGATTGGGTTGAGGATAGAGTTAAAGATCGTCTGTTGCCTTTCCCGAAGGTTAATCCTTTGTACAAGCAACTGTGAAGGCAAGCTTCTACCATACTATGTTTTGATGAAGACAACTATCATAAGTATGCATCAATAAAGGATGAGCAAAAAGATCAAATAAGCAATGGATCAAGTATTTTTAAAAAGAAACAAGATTCAAGATTTCCTCAATGGTTTCAAGCTTGGTTGATCTAAGGTATTAAGATTTATGGCAAAGCAAGTCTATTAATGCATAACAAGTGTTTTCAAACATATATACATCATCTATAAATCTTACATACATCCTAGAATCATTTCAAACCTTTCCATAAAGTTTTTTGAGTTTTTCATTCTTAGGAACCGGGTTCCAAATTGGAGGAACCGGTTCCCCAAGACTTCTGCCAACTTTTATTTGCGCTAAAAGGGTCAGGAACCGAGTTCCAGTTTTTGGGAACCGGTTCCCCAGTTCAAAATTTGAAATTCTTCTTAACGTTGGGTTAGGGAACCCGGGTTCCATATTTTGGGAACCGGTTCCTCTGTGCGCAGTTTGAAAAATTATATCTTTTCCAACAGCTTTTATGACATACCTCTTCACCCTTTGTATTGGCAACCTTCCATGGATTATGATCTTTTGTAGGGGTGTTTTAGAGGCTATAAAACACAGAATTTCAGATTTATCAAATCACCTCTTTCATTCAAAAATTCATACAAATCTTATACATCAAGAAATCTTCATATAAACACCAAGTGTCATATACTTCAAATTTCATTGAAACCTCTTGCATATATTTTCTTTTAATATTGCAAAGAAACATTTCATACCATTCATAAACACTTGTGTTACATTAAAAGATTTGTTTACTTGAAAGGGAAGATCAATCAAGTGATTGATTCATTGTATCAAAACTTCTACTCAAATATATTTTGTTATTATTGATTTGCTATCCAGGATTGTTGGAAGCAAGGGTCTTTGATTAGTGAGAGGATTGTTCTCATAATCAAGTTGGTAAATCCAAGAGGATTGTTCTTGGTAGTTGTAACCTTGTTGTCCATAGTTTTGGAAACAAGAGGTATCCTTAGGGAGGGTGTTCTCTTAAGGACTTATTGAAATCCAAGAGGATTGTTCTTGGTGGTTTTGTTAGAAGATTGTAGGAGGAGTCTTAGTATAGGCTTGTACAAAGATCTAACAATAGTAAAATCTCTTTCGTGTTTGAAAGGGGACTGGAGTACTCTCGGATTGTGAGGGGAACCAGTATATATCGTTGTGTTCTTTACTTTTCCGCATTTTACCGCTTCCATCACTATTATCAAGAAAAGAAAAGAACTATTCAAGAACCTTCAAACACTTAACCAGAAAAATAAGTACAAGCATTCTCATAAAACCGGATAAATTTTCAAAGTCCTAATTCACCCCCCCTCTTAGGCGCACTCTTAAACTTACAATTGGCATCAGAGCAAGTTATAGGTAACTTGTTCCTAAAGATCCAGAATGGCTTCCGCAAATCAGAATCCAGTTTTTAGAGATGGTGGTAGTAACAACAAGCCTCCATTATTTTGTGGTGAATACTTTGACTTTTGGAAAATCCAAATGAAGGCTCATTTAGAAGCAAAAGGAGAAGAAGTATGGGAAGCAGTCCAAAATGGTCCCTTTGTTCCTACAACTATCATCGATGGTGTTGAATCAACAAAGCTTAAAGTTTCATGGAACGATGATGATAGAAGGAAAGTTCTTGCTGACAAAAAGGCGATCAGTCTTCTTCATGGTGCTCTTAGTATGGATGAATTCTTCCGAATATCAACATGTACAACATCAAAGGAAATTTGGGATACTCTTGTAGAAACTCATGAAGGTACCGCTGAAGTTAAAAGATCAAGATTGAATACCTTAAGCCAAGAGTACGAACTATTTAGAATGAAGCCCAGAGAAACTATTCTCGAATTGCAAAAACGATTCGTTCATTTGACAAATCACTTGAA
Organism: Vicia villosa; assembly: GCF_029867415.1. Classification (NCBI taxonomy): domain Eukaryota; kingdom Viridiplantae; phylum Streptophyta; class Magnoliopsida; order Fabales; family Fabaceae; genus Vicia; species Vicia villosa. The sequence goes on from NC_081180.1 coordinate 113,145,713, forward strand.
GGCACTCGGTAAGACTCTCCCTACCGAAGAACTAAATTTAAAGGTGCTCAGATCTTTAACAAGAGAATGGCAACCGAAAGTAACGGCGATATCCGAGAAAAAGAATCTATCAAAGATGACTTCCGCAACCTTGTTCGGTAAACTTCAAGAATATGAAACAGAACTCGGAAGACTTGAAACGCATGAAATTCAAATGAAAGATTCAAAAGATATTGCCTTGAAGACAAGAGTCAAGCATCATGATAGCAATCAAGAGGATGAATCCACTAGTGAAGAAGATAATGAGTTTATCAAAAAGTTTGAAAAATTTCTAAGAAAAGAAAAGAAAAAGGAGATCATTAAAGATGAAGTACCAACAAGGAAGATTAAATGCTTTGAATGTGGAGAAAGAGGACATGTCAAAAGTGAATGCCCTAAACTTGAAAAGAAGAACAAATACTTCAAGAAAAATAAGGATAAAAAATCAAAGAAAGCATATGTAGCATGGGATGACAATGAAATAAGTTCATCTTCAGATGAAGAACATGCGAATCTTGCATTGGTAGCAACACACCATTCTGATGATGAAGACAATGAGGTTAGTAATGAATTTTCTCTTTTTGATAATGATGTTCAAGAGGCTATAAATGAATTGTTAAATGAGTGCAAAATTCTCTATAAAACTATCTCATCTCAAAAGAAAATAATATCATCTTTAGAAGAGAAGGTTAAGATAATAGAAGAAAAAGATGACAAGGAAAAAATGATTAGTGTTCAAGAAAATAGTGTTGCATGCAAGAATTGTGAATCATTTTCTTTTGAAATTGTTCAATTAAAGAGAGTCCTTGAAAGGTATGAAAAAGGACAAATTGGGTTGGAAGGTGTCCCATATGTTCCTAGATATAGAAATAACTTTGAACCTACTTGTTTTTATTGTGGTATTATTGGTCACACACCCAATGCTTGTTATGTAAGGAACTTTAGTGTTCCTAGTGGACATTATGTATGGGTGAAGAAAGGAACTAACTATGATGGACCCAAAGCACATTGGGTACCAAATCAAACTTAATTTGTTTTGTAGGTTTGCTTGAGGACCACTTAAAATCTATGGTGTTTTTATCAAGTGGTGGTTCTAAGCTTTTGATGGGAGACATGAACTAACTTTCAAATCTAGTTTTAAAGTCCGAGGGTGATTTCACATATGGAGAATACCTTAAAGGAAGAATTCTTGGCATTAACAAAGTTGGATCACTAACTTTCATATCCATTGAGGATGTACGTTATGTTGAAAGACTAAAGCAAAATCTTCTAAGCAAAAGTCAACTTTGTGACAAAGGCTTCAAGATCAAATTCACTAAGGAAGAATGCTTGATCATTGATGAAGTCACCAATGAGGTAAAACTCATGGGTAAAGAATTATTTGTGTTCATATTTTATAATAATTTATCTTTTTCCCATCCTTTTTGATAATGACAAAGGGGGAGAAGATATTTGTGTATATGTGTATGCTTGCTTGTACCTAACATTTGCAGCCACAAAGAAATAATATTTCTCAAGAATCAAGGGAGAGCTTTGATCAAGGGGGAGTTATCAAATTTAGGGGGAGCATTCACATAAGAGCATTATACTTCATATTTCAAAGGTTGTCATCATCAAAAAGGGGGAGAATGTGAAGGCAAGCTTCTACCATACTATGTTTTGATGAAGACAACTATCATAAGTATGCATCAATAAAGGATGAGCAAAAAGATCAAATAAGCAATGGATCAAGTATTTTTAAAAAGAAACAAGATTCAAGATTTCCTCAATGGTTTCAAGCTTGGTTGATCTAAGGTATTAAGATTTATGGCAAAGCAAGTCTATTAATGCATAACAAGTGTTTTCAAACATATATACATCATCTATAAATCTTACATACATCCTAGAATCATTTCAAACCTTTCCATAAAGTTTTTTGAGTTTTTCATTCTTAGGAACCGGGTTCCAAATTGGAGGAACCGGTTCCCCAAGACTTCTGCCAACTTTTATTTGCGCTAAAAGGGTCAGGAACCGAGTTCCAGTTTTTGGGAACCGGTTCCCCAGTTCAAAATTTGAAATTCTTCTTAACGTTGGGTTAGGGAACCCGGGTTCCATATTTTGGGAACCGGTTCCTCTGTGCGCAGTTTGAAAAATTATATCTTTTCCAACAGCTTTTATGACATACCTCTTCACCCTTTGTATTGGCAACCTTCCATGGATTATGATCTTTTGTAGGGGTGTTTTAGAGGCTATAAAACACAGAATTTCAGATTTATCAAATCACCTCTTTCATTCAAAAATTCATACAAATCTTATACATCAAGAAATCTTCATATAAACACCAAGTGTCATATACTTCAAATTTCATTGAAACCTCTTGCATATATTTTCTTTTAATATTGCAAAGAAACATTTCATACCATTCATAAACACTTGTGTTACATTAAAAGATTTGTTTACTTGAAAGGGAAGATCAATCAAGTGATTGATTCATTGTATCAAAACTTCTACTCAAAATATATTTTGTTATTATTGATTTGCTATCCAGGATTTTTGGAAGCAAGGGTCTTTGATTAGTGAGAGGATTGTTCTCATAATCAAGTTGGTAAATCCAAGAGGATTGTTCTTGGTAGTTGTAACCTTGTTGTCCATAGTTTTGGAAACAAGAGGTATCCTTAGGGAGGGTGTTCTCTTAAGGACTTATTGAAATCCAAGAGGATTGTTCTTGGTGGTTTTGTTAGAAGATTGTAGGAGGAGTCTTAGTATAGGCTTGTACAAAGATCTAACAATAGTAAAATCTCTTTCGTGTTTGAAAGGGGACTGGAGTACTCTCGGATTGTGAGGGGAACCAGTATATATCGTTGTGTTCTTTACTTTTCCGCATTTTACCGCTTCCATCACTATTATCAAGAAAAGAAAAGAACTATTCAAGAACCTTCAAACACTTAACCAGAAAAATAAGTACAAGCATTCTCATAAAACCGGATAAATTTTCAAAGTCCTAATTCACCCCCCCTCTTAGGCGCACTCTTAAACTTACAGCAACCACCTAAGGTTCCAATTGCCATTATGCCTGCTGAGAATTGCATCCCAGTAAATATGGAAAGTACCCAATTGCACGAAAAGAAGTCAGATGCGCAACCGAAACATTGTCTTGTGGACCAGAAAAAGGTTGAGTTGACACACGAAGCCAAAATGCTGAAGGGAGGATCTTCCAGAGTTCAAAAGAGGGCTAGAACGGAAAAAGGTGAAAGAGATACTACTGTTATTGTCGAGGATCACCAGAAGATCCTAAAAAGGGCCATGAAAGAGGCAGAAGAGAAACTCAAGCGAGAGTACCGAGAAGACTTGAAAGCTTATAAGCTCAAGATAGAAAGGGATGCTAGAGTTGAAGTGAAGAATCTGAAAAAGAAACTGGAAGAAGAGACCACTAAAAGAATGGCAATTGAGACTCAACTGAAAGGAAGTCACCTCCGTAATACTCGACTAACAGAAGAAAATGCCAAGCTCAGAGATCGAATGATGGAGGACGTATCTGAGAAAGATTATCTCCCAGAATGCAAAGGATGTGACGAACTCAGGGAGTGCTGCAAGAAGCTGGATGGGCATTTGTTTCGCAAAGATGAGGTGATCCAAAGCCTTCTTAAAGGAAGAGATCGAGAAGCAACCAAGAAACTGTTTGATGAAACTAAGAAGTGGAGCGATGAGCACTTCAGACAAGGAGGACCTCTGTTTTATATTCAGATGGATTGATGTTTAAGTCTGTATGTTTCGACCACCACCAGACTTGTTGGATGGGGTCTTTTATTTCCCTTGTTGAACTATCTTGTTGATGTATGGCTTGCCCAAGTTTAAATTTCTGTTATGAATAAAAAAGAACTAGTTTCTCTTGATACTTACCTTTTGTCACGTTGTTAGCTATTCTGGATCAATATTAAATCTTGGATACTCTGAAAATGGCACATCACGTCATATGCACACATGCACTCATACATTCACATTATCACATTGCATTTTTCAGGTTATTGTACAAGAAACTAATTGGGGTCCCTTTCAGCAACAGATTTCTTTTCCGACGACGAAGCTGACTTTCTTACATCCTTACCGCACCCGGAGCAACGAGAGAATCATGGAACAATTTGAACAGAATCAAGCTGCCCTCCGTAGGGATATGGATGTTATGGGGGAAAGAATGGCCCAACTTATGGAGACTCTTCATGCCGTTGTTCAAGGACAGGATGAACTCAGAAAAAGTGTCGCTAGTTTGGTCAAAGATACTCCTACCAATTCTGCTGACGGAGGGGTGAAGACTAAAGAGACTCCTATTAATGAGACACTGAAAGTAGTGGACGACCACCATGAGGTTATTGATCTTGAACATGATCTCACTGCTGAGTTGACCGAGACTGCTAAGATGTACCAAGCTCTTGAAGAACGCCTTAAGGCTGTTGAGGTCGCTAAAACTTCGAGTTTTAACACTGCTGCTATGTGCTTGGTACCTGGGATTGTTATTCCCCCGAAGTTCAAGGTGCCAGATTTTGATAAGTACAAGGGAGTTACCTGCCCAGAGACTCACATTCGTTCCTACTGCCGTAAGATGGCCGCTCACGCTGAGAACGAACCTCTGCTTATGCACTTCTTCCAGGATAGTCTCACTGGAGCCCCGTTGGAGTGGTATATGAAACTCGAGAGGTCTAATGTCAGTACTTGGGGAGAACTTGTTGATGCCTTCTTGAAACAATACCACTACAATACTGCTATGGCTCCTAGCCGTGCCCAGCTGCAAAATATGTCACAGAAATCTGAAGAGTCTTTTAAAGAATACGCCCAGAGGTGGCGTGAACTTGCTTCCCGTGTCCAACCTCCTCTCTTGGACCGCGAGTTGATTGATCTGTTTATGGGAACTCTGAAAGGGCCGTATCTTCAGCATATGGTTAGTAATACTTCGCCTTCCTTTTCGGATGTGGTCATCATTGGTGAGAGGGTTGAGAACTGTGTCAAAGCTGGTACCATTCAAGGTGTTACTAATCCTAGCAACTCAAGTGGTAATGGTAAGAAGCCGTATTCTGGGTTTGTGAAGAAGAAGGAAGGTGAGACTAGCACTGCCTCTGTTGACCAAGGTCGAGCTCCTGTATATTCTGCTGTTCCACCTCCTTATTATCCGATGCCTTATGCTGTTCCAGGTCCGTATGTCCCTCAAGCATATGCTGCTGCTCTTCCACAACCATGGATGGCACCCCAACAGCCTTTCGTACCACAACAACAAGCTGCTGCTTCTCAGAATCGCCAACAGAATCCTAGGCCTCAAGGTCAAAGAGGTCCACAGAGGCAAAGATACCCTGACAGGCGTATAGATCTGGTTCCAATGCCGTATGCTCAGCTTCTTCCCCAATTACTTGCTGGTCAATTAGTGCAACTCCGCGAAATGGGTCCTCCACCTGACCCTCTTCCTCCTGGGTATGATGCGAATGCTCATTGTGAATTTCATTCTGGGGCTCCCGGCCACACAATTGAGAAATGCAGGGCATTCAAGTGGAAAGTCCAGGATCTTCTCGATGGCAAGCTCATCTCGTTCACTCCTGCTGGTCCTAATGTGCAGAATAATCCTATGCCTCCTCATGCCGGTGCGACCAATGCTATTGAGTTATGTAATGATCAGATCCTAGTGAGTGATGTTAATGAGGTAAGGATGCCGCTAGCAGTTGTCAGAGAATATCTTATACAACAGAAGGTTTTGTGTGAACTACATGATTACTGTTTGCAATGTTCTTCTAACCCTGAGGAATGCACTAGGTTGAAAGAAGAAATCCAGAAACTAATGGATGAAGGTGTTCTTAGAGTGGAAAGGGTCGTTCCTGTCGAAGATGTGGCTACTCTAGAGATACCTTACCATCCTGCTGAGGTGTCAAAGAATCAGAGTACTCCTTTGGTCATTCGTGCTCCGAGTACTCCCTTGGTCATTCAAGCTCCGAGTACTCCCTTGGTCATTCAAGCTCCGAGAACTCCATTGGTTATTCAGGTTCCAAATGTTCCTTCGACTCCTTCGACCTCGTCTATTGTTCCCTCTCCTGTGAATGATTCTAAGGCTGTTCCTTGGAGTTATAATGCCGTGTATATTCGAGGGAAGAAATATGATTGTCCTCCGGTGGGTAATTCGAGCATCACTAATATTACTGGCACTAGTGGCATTACCCGTAGTGGTCGGATCTTTGCTGCCCCTCCTCCACTTCCTAAAGAGACCAATAAAGAGGCTAGTACACAAGCAAAAGGAAAGCAAGTTGCTGTTGATCCTCCTGTAACACGTAATGCCCAAGATGCCGAGCAACTCTTGAAAATCATTAAGAAAAGTGATTACAAAGTGATTGACCAACTTGATCAGACCCAAGCCAAGATCTCCATCTTGTCTCTCTTGGTGCATTCTGAAGCTCATCGTGATGCTCTGATGAAAGTTCTGGCTTCCGCTCACGTGACTCAAGACATTACCGTGCCTCAGTTTGAAGGGGTTGTGACCAACATTGCTGCTGGTAATTGTTTGGGTTTTTCTGATGATGAACTTCCACCTGAGGGTAGAGCACACAACAAAGCATTGCATATCTCCGTCAAGTGTCTGGATGCTGTGTTGTCTCGAGTTCTGATTGATACAGGTTCTTCCCTTAATGTGATGCCCAAGGCCACTTTGTTTAAGCTGAGTATGGATGGGATTATGATGAGACCATGCACTATGAGTGTTAGAGCATTTGATGGTTCTAGAAGGTCCGTGGAAGGAGAAATTGATCTGCCTGTCTTGATTGGTCCTCACATGTTCTACATTGCCTTCTACGTTATGGATATAAACCCTTCATACACTTGCCTCTTGGGTCGTCCTTGGATTCATGCTGCTGGAGCTGTGACATCTACTCTCCACCAGTGTTTGAAATTTGTTGTGAATGACAAGATTGTCGTGATCACTGGTGAAGAAGATTTGATAGTCAATAATCTGGCATCATACCGTTATGTTGAAGTGGAGGGAGAGATACAAGAGACACCTTTTCAAGCCTTAGAGATTGTGTCAGTTGACAAACTCCCTGTGGTCGAGAATAAGAAGGAACCCGGAGCGCCCCTCTCGTCTTTAAATGATGCTAAGGCTTTCTTAGAAGCTGGTACTCCCCATAGTGCCTGGGGCAAGCTGATTGATGTTCATGAGAAGCGAGACAAGTATGGCCTTGGGTATCAGCCATCTTCCTCTACTCAGCTCAGCATAACTCCTGGAAAGAAGGTGATTCCCCCCATTTCTCAAGTGTTCGTCAGTGCAAGCACCAGTTCTGGAAGTCAGGTTCTCGCCGTGGATGATGATGATGAAGAAGATCTCTCCAGATTCATTTGCGATGCTGCGCCTGGACAGGAACTCAACAATTGGACTATCTTGGACATCCCCAAAGTCACTTTTATGGAGATGTAATTTTCTTGTTTCAATAAGTCATATGCTTCGCCCTAAGCATTTTTGACCTCTTGTATAAAGAAGGGCCCCCCATGTGTTTCAATTTGTTTAATATTGAATGAAAATCATATCTTCGCATGCAATTACTGTTCCATTTCTTTCATTTTTGTTTTTACTTTAAAAAACTTTTTCAAAAATGGCAAAGATTTCCTTTTTTCTTCCTTTTTATGTGTTGCATTCTAAGGCATAAATCATCCATCGTGCAGATCCGGCTCGAACTCCATCAAAAATGATAATGTTACAGTTCCACGTCTTGATATCTTTGAGAATCCAATTGACCAAGCTGATGAGGATAGTGGGGAAGATTGTGAAGTCCCCGAGGAATTGGCAAGACTTTTGAGACAAGAAGATAAATCTATTCAGCCACATCAAGAAGCCATAGAAATCATCAACCTCGGTACAGAAGAGGCAAAGAGAGAAGTCAAGATAGGGGCCGCTTTGCAAAGTGATGTAAAGAGAAGGTTGATTGAGTTGCTTCGAGAGTATGTTGACATCTTCGCCTGGTCATATGAAGACATGCCTGGTTTAGACACGGATATAGTTATGCACAGGCTACCTCTCAAACCAGAATGTCCGCCTGTAAAGCAAAAACCACGAAGAACACGACCTGATATGGCTTTAAAAATCAAGGAAGAAGTTGAAAAACAGTTGAAGGCTGGTTTCTTATCTGTATGTGAATATCCTCCTTGGATTGCAAACATAGTACCCGTTCCTAAGAAGGACGGAAAGGTACGCATGTGTGTTGACTACCGAGATTTGAATAGGGCAAGTCCGAAGGATGATTTCCCTCTGCCTCATATTGATGTGCTAGTCGACAACACTGCTCAGTATTCGGTGTTCTCCTTCATGGATGGTTTTTCTGGCTATAATCAAATAAAGATGGCTCCTGAGGATATGACCAAGACTACCTTTACTACTCCGTGGGGTACGTATTGTTATAAGGTGATGCCTTTTGGTCTTAAGAATGCTGGTGCAACGTATCAACGTGCGATGGTGACCCTTTTCCATGATATGATCCATAAGGAGATTGAAGTATACGTTGATGATATGATTGCGAAATCCCAAACTGAGGAGGAACATTTGGTATATCTTGAGAAATTGTTTGCTCGTTTGCGAAAATTCAAGTTGAGGCTTAATCCGAACAAGTGCACTTTTGGAGTGCGATCTGGAAAGTTACTTGGGTTCATTGTGAGCCAACGAGGGATTGAGGTCGACCCTGATAAAGTAAGAGCAATACAGAACATGCCAGCACCGAAGAATGAAAAAGAAGTTCGAGGGTTCCTTGGGAGATTGAATTACATAGCCAGGTTCATTTCTCATCTCACTGACACTTGTGAACCCATCTTCAAACTGCTGCGCAAAAATCAAGATATCCGTTGGGATGATCATTGTCAGGAAGCTTTCGAAAAGATCAAGCAGTATCTCCAAGAGCCACCAATTCTCATGCCTCCGGTCCCTGGGAGGCCGCTTCTTATGTACTTAACTGTGCTTGAAGGATCTATGGGGTGTGTGTTGGGCCAACATGACGAGTCTGGTCGAAAAGAGTGCGCCATTTATTACCTGAGCAAAAAGTTTACCGATTGTGAATCCCGCTACTCACTACTCGAGAAAACTTGCTGTGCTTTGGTATGGGCTGCTCGCCGACTGAGGCAGTATATGTTGACTCATACCACTCTATTGATCTCCAAAATGGACCCGATAAAGTACATCTTTGAAAAACCGGCTCTTACAGGAAGACTAGCCCGATGGCAAATGCTTTTATCAGAATATGACATCCAGTACGTCACACAGAAGGCCATCAAAGGAAGTTTCCTTGCAGATCATCTTGCTCATCAGCCATTAGAAGAGTATCAGTCAATGAAGTTTGACTTTCCTGATGAAGATATCATGAAACTGGATGATAACGAAGGACCCGAACCAGGAGAGCGATGGACTCTCACGTTCGATGGTGCATCAAATGCTATGGGCCATGGTATTGGGGCAGTTTTGACTTCTCCTCGTCAAACTCACATCCCTTTCACAGCTAGAATATGCTTTGATTGCACAAACAATGTCGCAGAATACGAAGCTTGCATAATGGGTCTCGAAGCGGCCATTGATATGAGAATCAAGATCCTTGAGGTCTATGGGGATTCTGCCCTGGTTATACATCAAGTAAGAGGTGATTGGGAAACACGACATCCCAATTTAGTTCCTTATAAGGACTATATCTTAGAGTTGTTGCCCGCTTTCGAGGAAATCACTTTCAATCACATCCCCCGAGAGGAAAATCAATTGGCAGATTCTTTGGCTACTTTGGCAGCTATGTTCAGAGTTAGCTCCCCTAAAGAAGTGCCAGACATAAGGATCCTCCGTTACAAAGAGCCTGCCCATGTGTTCCCTGCTCATTGTCTCACTACTGAAGATGTGTATGATGAAAAGCCATGGTACTACGACATCAAGAGGTATGTTGAGAAGCAAGAGTATCCCGAAGATGCTACGATTGGTGATAAGCGAACGCTTCGAAGGTTAGCATCCAAGTTCTTCTTGTCAGGAGACGTCCTGTACAAAAGAAACTATGATTCAGTTTTGCTCAGATGCGTGGATAGACACGAAGCAGAACTGATCATGCGGGAAATTCATGAAGGATCTTTCGGAACTCATTCCAGTGGACATTCTATGGCCAAAAAGATCTTGCGAGCAGGATATTACTGGATGACGATTGAAAGTGATTGTTATGTGTACGTAAAGAAATGTCACAAATGTCAAGTGTATGCTGACAGAATTCATGTTCCCCCGACTCCTCTGAATGTCCTGACATCACCTTGGCCCTTTGCTATGTGGGGCATAGACATGATTGGACGGATAGAGCCACAAGCTTCAAATGGACACAGATTTATTCTTGTTGCTATCGACTACTTCACCAAATGGGTTGAAGCTGCTTCTTACAAGAATGTGACCAAGCAAGTCGTTACTCGCTTCATCAAGAAAGAGATCATATGCCGATATGGGGTTCCAAACAAGATCATCACTGATAATGGGTCCAATCTTAATAACAAAATGATGGCAGAGTTGTGTGAAGAGTTCAAGATTGAACATCACAATTCATCACCCTATCGGCCAAAGATGAATGGCGCGGTCGAAGCTGCTAACAAGAATATAAAGAAGATTGTCCAGAAGATGGTTAGAACGTATAAAGATTGGCATGAGATGTTGCCATTTGCTTTGCATGGCTATAGAACTTCTGTTCGTACTTCAACTGGGGCAACTCCCTTCTCTCTTGTCTACGGTATGGAGGCCGTACTACCTGTCGAAGTGGAAATCCCTTCGTTGAGAGTCTTGATGGACGCCAAACTCGATGAAACTGAATGGGTTCAAACGAGGCTTGATCATCTCAATCTAATTGAGGAGAAACGCTTATCTGCTATCTGCCATGGCCAGTCGTATCAAAAGAGGATCAAGAAAGCGTATGACAAGAAAATTCGGCCTCGAGAATTCCACACAGGTGACCTAGTTGTAAGGAAGATCTTGCCAATTCACACCGATCCGAGGGGCAAATGGACTCCCAACTATGAGGGACCATACATTGTGAAGAAAGCATTTTCAGGTGGTGCTTTAATCCTGACAAAGATGGATGGGGAAGACGTTCCACTCCCAGTCAATTCAGACTCAGTCAAAAAATACTACGCATAAAAGACCCGCTAGGTCGACGTACCTAGGCAAAAATGAGGGCATCCCGGCAAACCAAAAGGGTTTGGGCAAAAGTTAGGGATAAAACAAAAAAGAGAATAACCCGCTAAGTTGAAAACCCGAAAGGGCGACTTAGGCAAAAAAGGGGTATCCCGCTGGATTGAAAACCCGAAAGGGCGATCCAGGCAAAAGTTAGGGGTCAAAAGCGAGAGGCTGCAGTCTGAATATCCTTCACAAAGACCACTATACGCCTTTGGCAAAACGGACAGATCAATCCAACCGCTACCCTTCTGAAGCAAAGCATTGAGAGGATCAAGGATATGGGAACTGTAGCAATATCAGTTTTAATGGAAATCCGAGCATTTCTCTTTGCCATTTTGCTCTTTACATGTTGTATTTTCCTTTTCGCAACTACCTCATTTAGGAGTTGCTTCCTTGTACAGAAGCCTATTCACAGGCATCCCATCAATAAAATGATCTTTCGATGCAAAAGCTTTATTTCTTTCTTTTCATTTTTTTTGCGCATGCGGGGTGTGATTTAATTGCATTGAAAGCATGGGGAATAATGATCACAAAATCAGACGAAACATGATGTTACATAAACATGAAAGTGCTCCGAGGGGCAACATTTGCGTCCAAACGTTGTCTTCTGTGCAGGTTGCAGGTTCTAGCCGTCATCTTGGCTCATAGTATGTCACAAAGGTCATCATCGTCCCGCATGAAAGTTCGAAAGTATAATTCATCAGTACTGGCAAGCACGAAGCACACGAAAGGGTCCATATCCCTATTTCGCATGGCAGACGAGGAATGGTCCCTCAAAACTCGTGATTCCCCAAGCAGCTTAGGATGTAAGGAAAGTCGAGCAAAATCACTTCACCCCCAGCAGGGCTATGTTCCAACCCTCAACGCTGTTACCAATAATCTTTGGTACTGTAGGGTTCCAATATCAATTCACGATGATGGTTCAAGATCACAGGGCAACGGACCCCAATGATCCTACTCTCCGGTTCCCTCACTAATGCCTTTATTTGGCACTCTGTGCATATAGAATCCATTGCATATAGCATTTGCATCCTCAGAAGCGTAGCATATCCATCAAAATGGAACATTACGCCATAGAGAAAGTCAAACATGCATACAAAGCATAAGCCAGATCATACAAATCACCCCTCTATCAGGACAATGATACATCCTTCCATAAAACGCCCTCACAAATTCCAATTGATATCTGCTACTACGTCGCAAACCTCCTCCACCCACAGTGCCGATACTGGGTTTTCACCAATCCCCAGTCCCCAGTAAGCCCATCTACAGCTTCTCAAACGCTCGTCTGTGTCATCCCTCCGATGCTCGTCTGTATCTCTTTCTGATGCTCGTCTGTATCTCTCTTTGTACTCGTCTGTATCCCTTTTGATGCTCGTATGTGTCATTCTTTTGATGCTCGTATGTGTCATTCTTTCGATGCTCGTCTGTATCTCCTTTGATGCTCGTCTGTATCTCTCTTTGTACTCGTCTGTATCCCTTTTGATGCTCGTATGTGTCATTCTTTTGCTGCTCGTATGTGTCATTCTTTCGATGCTCGTCTGTATCTCCTTTGATGCTCGTCTGTATCTCTCTTTGTACTCGTCTGTATCCCTTTTGACGCTCGTATGTGTCATTCTTTCGATGCTCGTCTGTATCTCTCTTTGTACTCGTCTGTATCCCTTTTGATGCTCGTATGTGTCATTCTTTCGATGCTCGTCTGTATCTCCTTTGATGCTCGTCTGTACCTCCTTTGATGCTCGTCTGTATCTCTTTTTGATGCTCGTCTGTATCTCCTTCGATGCTCGTCTGTATCTCTGTTGATGCTCGTTTGTATCTCTTTTGATGCTCGTATGTGTCATTCTTTTGTACTCGTCGGTACCTTCTTTTGATGCTCGTATGTATCTCCCTCAAAACAATTGTCTATGTCACTTTATCTTTCTGTCAAACCTACTCCTCTCCCAATCATTTCCATGTAAATATCAATCCCTTTGAGAACCCTGTGTTGGCACCGTTACCACGTTACAAGCTATCACCATTCAACCATTACTCACCGTAAACTTTTCCACCAGAAAAAAGAAAAACATTCCTCTTTCCCCAGCAGGTATCAAACAAAAAATATAATAAAGATAACACTGACACCATCTTTTCTTCAGGACAAATTTCAGGTCTTGGTATTTAATCTTCTTCTACCTCGAATGTTCGAAAGGCTAACGCCAATCTCACCTTCAGGTGTAAGGTGATTAAATAGGGGCAGCTGTCATACCCCAAATTTGTCCTACCCTTGATTTCCAACTGGCTTAGACTTCTCATCTCATGTACATATCTCCCATTAAGTCATTAACATAACTCATGCATTCATATCATTTGTATTAATCAGAGACTAGCAAGGGATAGCTTTTATAGCAGAGAATCTCTTACCAAATGTGTGGATCTGAGGTGTAATCATGTGGCTCTATGTTCATTGAAGACTTCTTGGATTGGGGTGTCTCTCTGCTTCAAATCAGGGCATTGATTAGAGGGTACAAGCTTGCAAATCATCTGGTTCTTTAAATCAGGGATCCTTTGACCAAAGTCAACCAGTTGACTTTCTGGTCAACATTTAATCAGAAGTGGCTCCTAGGTGTGGAAAACTTCTCATACTGACTGTGTGGATGTGTTTATTTGACTGGATGTGAGGGGAAGAGATTTAATCGGGAATTCCATCAATAGTCGAAAAATCGGAACAGTTGACTTTTGGGTCAAAATCGGAAGAATTATTCGAATATTGACTTTTGGTGGAAAATCGGTCGAGAAAAGTCAAAGAATGGATAAAATCGGGAGTTTGACAAAAAGTTGCCAAAAATAGAAGAAATGACAAAAATGGAAGGCTTTCATACTTAGAAAAATTTTGGTACATTTCAATAGTGATGATCAGTCAACTTCACAGCATAATTACACGTGGCAAATGAGATTTTTTGGAATAATTTCCAGCATCAAAGTTGTTCCTCTCATGGAGGAGAACAACTTTGTAGTTGGATACTTTTTCATCTGAAGCATGGTTGAAGAGTTATTAATGTCCAAAGTTGGAGATTTTCATTTGTTCAAGTCATGAGGCTGGGCAGATTGCTGGGCACGCATGAAGCAATTAATCGAACATGTGGCAAGCCAAATCTCAAGCTGATTTTAGAGACATACAAATGCTCTATGAATGGGATTTTGGTATGTTTATATCCTTCTCCATGCCCCCTACACAATGGGCCAAAAATCAAGTCAGATGGAGAGCCATTGAAACATCTACGGAGCCTCAAAGTCATGACTTGGCCAAGACGCGTTTCAGCAAGGATAGGGGTACAAACTCTGGGCATGCGAGCAGCATATGATCGAACACATGGTAGGCCATTTTGGAAGTCAGTTTTAGAGAAATAAGAGAGCCCACTGAGTGCAAACTTGGTTCCAATCCCTTGCTCTCCATGTTCTCTTTCCATTGGTACCAAAACCATGAGGACTGGATGTGTATCGAATGAACTCCAAAGCTTCAAAGTCATGCCCATGCAAAGTCATCTTGTAGCGTATGGTTGAGCATAAAGTTCAGGTCACGCGTATGCAATTTCACAAACACATGGCGTGCCGTTTTTAACTCAATTTTTAATGGGACACAAATATCTTGTGAACTTCACCTCAATTGCTTCATAATCAGCCCCATGCCCTCTTTCATTTGATCACAAGTTCGTGCGTATTGGATGCTTAGACATCAAATTACATTAGCTTGAAGTTCACTGCTTGAAGTTGTCAGAATGCCAATCCTACATGAACCTCATGCATAGACTCCACCTATCCATGCACAATACTGCAACGTGAAAAGCCCATGAATGCAACTCTTCACTCACTAAGTTCGAGGGAGTGATGCAATACAACATGTGCACCATAGCTCCCATGCAACCCATGCATTCTCTATATAAACTCACAACCCCTCACACATTGACCTCACTTCCATTTTCTCTCCATTTTCGATTTCTCTTCTCTCTCTTTTTTCCTCGATGCTCTCTTCACTTTCTTCATCATATTCACTCTCCCTCCACCATAACAAACTCTAACCGTTTTGTAGCCTACTCTAACAACCTTCATCTTCATCCCACAAACTCAACCACCATAGCTCCTCCTTCAATTTTCATACAATCACTGCAACGAGCTCTAGTCTTCTTCCTCCACCTTCAGATCGGTGCACCTGGCTTCTTCCCGATCTACTTTCTCACTTCCGATCACGCTTCGTCAAAGATCCGTCCTCAAGGATTCAAACGCGACTAGGTCTATTTCTCGTCGTTCAAAGCCTTACAACGCCATCATCGTCATCAAGAAGTGTAGCTTGGAGGTTATTCTCTTCTCTCTCGGTTCAAGACTCAACAGGTAAATTCACGAACTTCTGAGCATCATTTTAGTGGCATCCGTGTTGTATTCTTGTGCCTTTCATGTGCGTGATGAATGAATTCGATTTATGAAGTAATTGCCGCTTGGACATGTTAATCCGTGAGTTTCTTGAAGTTTTGATTCTGTTAGTTCGAAATGTTGTTGATTCACGTGTTTGATTCTCGTCTTTGAGTCCTATGAATGCTTAGGAAGAGATTGATACGTTTAGGTTAAGTTTTGATGAGTTTCATCCATACTAGGGCTTGTAAAATGTGAATTGATGTGCATCTTAGAGGAATAATAAGAGAAAATGGAGGTTAGATTTGGGTTCAGGGAGGAGAAACGAATTGAAAGGTGGTTCCTTTTTAATTTTCTGGGCAAATCGAAGGTCTCCGGCGAGGTGAAGCCGCCGGAGAAGATGACCGGAATGTTAACGGTCCGGCGAGGGTTTGCGGTATTTCTTCATGAAGGGAGTGATGTGGCGCGATGCTACTAGTCCCTCGCTTTGCTCTTCGACCTATTCTAATCATTAGTTCATTACGTGGCCTTTCCTGATTGATCTATTTGCTCTTTTGTCTTTTGTGACTTAAATATTGCCTTGCCCTATTGATACTTGTTCCTGCCACGTTTTGTTTTAATAATAATGCACATGCTGACACAAAATTAAAATGAAAATAGATGCTTTGCTCACTAAAAATAGCAAATGAATGAGACAAAAGTGAAATAAAATGGGAATAGATGCGTAGCGTTGGGCCATCCGCTTTGGGGCTTCACCCTGTTTCTGGATCACACCTCTAAGATGCTAGTACACCACCACACAATGACTCTGGGCCTGGACGCCCATGCTCTCTCCACCTCCCCCTGTTTGGGCCCAGAATGCTTTTAACACTAGTTTTAGTTCATTTAGGAATTACTTCAGCACCCCCTGGTAGTTTAGAACTCATTTCATTTTTTAAATTTTGTTTCTTTTACTTTTAACTCATAATTCCCTTTTCTTCAAATAAAAAATGCATAAAATCAATGTGTAGATAGTTTAGATATTTTAGGGTGTGTAAATAATTGTCACGATCTTTGTTATATTTTTTTATTGTTTTTAGTCCTTTTAATAAACTTTTTTCTTTACAATATGTTCGAGATTTCTTTGTTTTTAATACTTCCTTGTAAATAAATCTCTAATAGACTTAGGAATTATTTTTTAGTCTCAATTTTTTGTATAGAATTATGTGTGCTTGTGAGTATCATTTGTTTGATATAGCTCTCAATTTTATTTGTCGCATATTGATTTTCCTTTACCTACTCCATGTATAGTTTTTTTGTTGTTAATAAATTGTATAGTTTTTTCATTTTAATCCCCTTGTATAGACAACTTAGACTAGAATTTAGATATAGTTCCCTATTTCATTCTTTTCCCTTTCAACTTTTAAAATACTTAATAAATATCGATGAAGATCATACCGTTACTACATTTCATAGTAGGAAAGAAATGATTGGGGTGTAGGCCTCGATGTATGTTCTTTCCTACTTAGCGGAGAAGAAATGGTTGAAGTGTGAAGCTTCGGCGTATTTCTTAACCGTTATTTAGAGAAACGATCGTGGTGTAGGCCTCGATGTGCATTCTCTAAATATTCACAAAAGAACTTCTTTTTGTATTTCCTTTACTTAGCGGAGAAGAAATGATTGAGGTGTGAAGCCTCGATGTATTTCTTAGCCGCTATTTAGAGAAACGATTGTGGCGTAGGCCTCGATGTGCGTTCTCTAAATATGCAAAACAAAACTCTTTTTGGTATGATCTAAGTCACAAAGTTAAAATCCCTTAAAAAACACCAACCAAAAACACTTCAAAAAAACCTAATAAATGTTCAGACTTAAAACAAAAGTGAGGAAGTGATGCGAGACCTTGTAGTGGGTTCTCGTCATCATGGAATTACCCTTAAAAGATACAAACCAATCTCTTTTTCTCCTTTCTAAGGGCAAGTTATCTCCGCTCCATTGCATCCTAGGCTGTCCCCTTGTGCAAGAGCGTGAGCGTTAACGCCGCCCAACTAAAAAACACAAAAAACAAACAGAAAATCGTTAGCCGAGCTACGGTAACTCTGATTCCTGAAAAGGATACGTAGGCAGCGGGGTAGGGCCCGTGCGAGTACAGTTCTTTATTTTCCCTACATTTTGCATTCATTTTGCATTTAGACATAGACATAGTTATACACCCTTTAGATAGAAACAAACATAGGTGGATACCATCGAGTACGATGGGCGCGAGGGGTGCTAGTACCTTCCCCTTGCGTAACCGACTCCCGTACCTTGATTCTCTGGTCGCAAGACCCTGTTCCTTCCTTTGTTAGGTTGTCTGATATTCCTTTCCCTTATGGGATAAATATATTGGTGGCGACTCTGGTCATTTTTCGCGAGCGTGCGACATTGAGGAGTGTGTTTTCCTGGTTTAGAAGTTTCCTCCATAGCATCTTGTTCCGATGCAGTGTCTTCGTTGTCATGTGGTTGTGGATTCACATTGTCGTTGCCTGAGAATGGATGATCTTCTTCCAAATTTTTGTCTTGATGAGTAGGTGGGGATTCGTCAGTAGATTGGCTTTCTTCGACTGGTTCATTAGGCAATATGGTGGTGAGTGGCCTAGCATCTTCGAAGACTGGTGAGAGAACATGAGTTTTGTTTTGAGAGATATCTGTGTTAAACAAACCAGAATTAGTCGTAAGGATAAGACTTTGAGGAGTTTATCGACGGAAGTGAAAGAGTTACGATTACCGTGAAGTTTATCAACATTAATAGTGAAGTCATGAACCTTAAGACCTGAAGTGGCAGTACCAGCATCATCCTGCAATAAACAAGGTAAGATGTCGGTTTAATCATTTAGTTAAAATTACAAGATAGTATGTGGGTTGAACCCAAATACCTTGGTTGGGATATTGTCTGGACTTGAATTATGGCTTTCGACAACGAAAGCATTACTGGCGGTTTTCGGAGGAGATTCTTCAGAAGATGCCTTGTCGCTAGGAGAAGCAACTTTGGAGGAACTTACCCCTTTCTCTTTTCCTGAAGGGGTAACAACTTTTTGTCTTTTTCTATGTCCTTGTCTGGTATGAGGAGGAGATTTATCGTCATCATCTGAGACAACTGTTGAAGAGACTTTCCGTTTCGAACCTGTTGGGGGTTTCGAGCTCTGGAAAATATATATATTAAGCAAAATGAGTACTGCTCACAAATTATACAAGATTAAGAATATAAAGTGGGTATGTATCGTGGGCTTCTTGTCGGTAACAATGGAGTCACTCTCACATGGTTTGTTGCTTTTAGATGCCCCAAAATCCTTTTAGGTAGGAGCTTCTTTAATCTTTCTCCTTCGAGCAACAGCTATAGTTGAAACTGAAATCAGTATATCAGCAAAAGAAAAGAAAAGTCAGTCGAAAAATTGTCTGAATCCAAACCTTCAGGTATTGGAGTCAAGACACGAACATGTTCAATATCTATATGAAGATGTCCTTTGAAAGTATCCAAGGTATGCTTAGTCGGAACCACTCGTTCAGCACGTTTTTTAGTACTTTCTTGAAGATCTCTTAAAACGTTGCCACACACAAACCAATTTGGAAAAGGGGGGCTCAGAGCCACACCAAAATCCGCACTTGGTAGTGGAGGGAATTTTGGAGGATTAAGTTTGAAAGCCACTTCATAACGTAGTTCTGGTCGAACATACGAGGGCAATTTCAACTTATCCAGTTTGGCGGAAAACTTTTCGCGCAAAGTGACTGCAGCCTCACGAACGGTCCGACTAAGATCATCAGGCCTGTAGATAGTTTCAAAGAATTTTTGAAAATCTTGGATTTCTTTAATGTGAGTCGAAGTACCTTTTTGAAAATTCTCCTGCACATCAGCAAAAGCTGCAGTTAGTTCTTGAGTAAGACTATCGGCATCAAAGATTTGAGAAGTATAGTAATCCGTCCACCACTGGTGAAAGTCTGGTGTAGAATAAAAAGCAGGTTCGAAAGGGATAGGAGAAAGATTGGTGACACCAACGTATTTGTTGATTTTTGATTCACATTCTTCTTCAGTCAGGTACAAGGTATGGAAACACATATGGTTCCTTTTCTCATATAAACACTTGGGTTTTACTTGAACCAACCCAAACTGTCTCGAAACCAGATTTGGTTGGTAGCACACAAGGACATATTGACCTTTTGATGGTCGAAGGCGATGAGAAAACAACCTTGGGGTCAGAAAGGCCTCCCAAATTTCCATAGACTCAGTTTGTTGATCCTGAGATGTTGATGGGAACCTTCAAGTAAACCATTCAGGACCAATTGTTCTGTATACGAACGGAGCCATAGAAGGATCGAACTGATTGCGCTGGGCGAACATCATTGAATATGCTAGAAAATGTTCACGAAGCTTCCCAGTTTCTTCTTTTGGAGTTAGGTAAGCCAACCTGGTTCCTTCTATAGTTCGATCCTTAATTTTGTTATCTTCTTCGTTGACATTGCCTCGGAAAGGAAGATGAGTTTCGAACGTAGCATTAAGCCACAGTTGCAGTAGCCAGAAAGGACCAGCAAAAAGCAGAGTGCCAGTTTTGTAGTTTTTGGTAAGGTTCGAGGCTTCGCTAAGATTTTCATAAAGAGATCCTAAAAGTAACTGGCTTAGGTTGAGCTTTTTTCCAGCATGTAGCTGATTAGCCATGCAAAGGTATCTCTTTGCGACCTGTATGGATCTTGAGCAGAAGGCACATCGTGAGAGCCATAATGCCAAGAAAGCAATATGTTCTTCATCAGAAACTTCTTCTTGCGTTTTGTCATGGTGCTTCTGGATGAATGCAGTGTAAGTAACTGTTGATTCATTAAAACCAATGGTATCAGTATCCATCTCATTGGGATCGAAGGTCTCCCCAGTTGGTCGAAGTCCCGTAATAGCAACTATATCAAAGAGAGTGGGGGTAACCATCCCACATGGGAGATGGAAAGTGTTGTGAGAAGCATCCCAAAAGTGAACTGCTGCTACTAACATGGGTTGGTTATATTCTAAGCCTGTTTTTGACAGTTGAATTAAATCATATATGCCTAACGATTTCCAGAAAGATCCTTTCGTTCTCTCTACTTTTTCTAACCAGGCATAGTACAAATCAGGATCTTTGGCTAAAGGGATTGACCTAAACACTTTTACAAAGTTGGTCATATAGTTTAACCTAATTTTCGCCAAAGCCAAAGGGGTCACAGTTGAAGTTTCTTCAGTATTAGCAGATTCTCCTAAGGGGGAACGACCATCTTCATCTATCTTAATCTTACTAACTAAGGGTCTATTTTTGTAATAAGCGGGGAAGAATTTGTTCATAGATGAATTGTTTTCACTTGGTAACGGACCCATAAAAGCAAGAGGTTTTCCAGAAAGTTCAAAGGGAATGATTACCTGGGAAGCGTAAATAGTGCGCACTTCTGCGGTATTAGGGATTGGAATGTGTTCTTGTTCCCCAGACCGCGTTGTTGTTTGGAGCTTCAGAACAGGTTGAAGAACAGTTGAAGATGAAGCCATGGAGAGGTTTTGATTGGAAAAGAAAGCTTTTGAAAGGGTTGAGAGTGTTTTTCTTTTCTTTGAAGAGGATGAAGAAGTAGGAATGAAAAGTTGTATAAAAGTGCAAAACCAAGTATTTAAAGGTTTAACGGAAACCCTTTTTAAATCTTTTTGGGTAAAAACCAAGGGACACGTGGCGGCTAGTGATTTAATCCAACGGCGGTCGAATAAATTAGCTTTACTCCTAGTATGTAGGAGTAATGATCAAGAAGTAAGGTCAAAAACGTGGGAATGTAAGTTATGAGAAGACATCTTTGAAAATGACAAGACGTTTTGGAAACAGGGTCAGCAATGATTATGACGTTAGTCAGCAATCTTGGAACTTTCAAAGATCAACAAGAGACGAAATCTTATGATGGCAAGAAACGCCTATTTCTCTTGATTTTCGAAACAGGCATTTATTGGGGGCAATTTGTTAGCTGAAGATTTCGTTTTATAAATTTGGTTCTTCGAAGAAGTAAAAATTCGAAGGAAAGATGGTTACTGATGACCATCCCTTAAAAATAAAAGAATGGCTCTTGATGGCCATGCTTCGAGAATGAAGACTTCTAAGTTCGTTATGAAGATAATAAATACTGAAGCTAGTAGAAGTATATGTCTTCGAGGACTTAGACAAAATTTATGAAATATGTTCAAGTATTACTACTTAGCGTGTTTTCGTAGTGTTTTTAAATACACTGCCACGCGTCGAAGAAGGACTCAGGCGGGAAGATTTGAAATTCGAAGACGGTTTCGTAACTGTCTAAATAACAGATGGCGTCCCTGGAGTTCTTATGAGAAACGTGGCATTAGATTAGCGTAGGGCCGTTAAGGTCGAAATTAGTATAAATAGGAGTCTTAATGTTAGGATTCTGTGTGTTCATTTTGTACAAATCACTCACATATTACTCAAGTATCACGTGTTAAGAGAAAGAGTTCGCTGAGAAAATGTACGTATGACACCACCATTTTAATACATGTGTATTCTCTTTCGTTTTCAAATATCTTTCAGTATTATTGCATTTCATTTACTTCTTGCCATTTACATTTCTGTATTTTTACTTTCATGCCATTTACTTTTGAAGTATTTAACATTCCTGCATTTTAAGATTCTTTACGCTTTAACAATACTTTCGTTTCATATGTTATTTTACTTATCCTTTCACTGAAATTATACTTACGTATAACCAAGTGATTGTCAAGATTACTCGTTTTATTCGAAACAATTCTTATTAACGAAGACGAATCATGACTATGGTTCGAATGACCATTGATAACAATCTTTTTGACTATGTGTCCTAGGATCAATCTAGTCGATTCTGCGAGTAATCAAATCATATTTATTATAGTTTGGAAGACTAGCGGTTGTTTACCGGAAATCACCGTAAACAACCAGTATCTTAATTTTTTTAAATTGTCGTATTTCATATTAGTATCGATACTCGTACTGGATACCGTACCCATACCTATGCATCATAGCTTTGCCGACTTGAACTGAGATAAACTCAAGAGATTCTACTGGTATACATCTGGCGTACTAATGGCTGGGGACTTAACCCTAATATTTTTGTAATACTTGTGTGGAGTGTGGAGGAGACCCGTGTTAAAGTTCCTAGATTAAACATAGGTTAGGGACTTACATGTATATTTTGACTTGGGACATAGTTTTCTATTGTAGCCTTGTATTTGGATGACATTTTGTATATCAAAATATTTTTGGGAATGTTTATGTGGAATGATTAGATATGACATTACCTTGGTGGATTACAATCCCTTTTTGTTGATCTATGGTGTTTTGACTTAGGCTTTAGGTGTATGGAGTCTGTGGGAGAGGACATACCTAGCTAACTTTCTAATTTACATATTTGATAATCATGTTGCCAGTATTAAGGGCATTATACTTGAGAATTTCTTCACCCACCTCCTAACCTTCTTGCTCACCCCTGGTGAATTTATAACACTACCCCTTGTTTCGGAAGTTCATTTCCGAAAAGGTACTTTTTTTTGAAAAAAAGGTGTTTTCGGAAATGAACTTCCGAAAACGTGTTTTTTTTAATATAAAATATTGATTTCGGAGATGCATCTCCGAAATAAAGTTACATTTTCAGAAAATGTGGTGTTTCGGAAGTTCATCTCCGAACTCACCCCCCTTGGAGGAATTCGGAAATGCACTTCCGAAAAAAGGTCTGGACAGAAGAAAAATAACAAACAAGAACGATTCGCTTTATTTAATCGGATGAAGACGATGGAGGAGACGCTGCAACAGGTTAGAAAGTCCTGATCCTCTAGAAATCCATACCACATTGTAACTTACCAACATAATAAACAACAACAAAAAACTTATGAGCAAACTATACTTACATCATAGTGGTGTAGATCCTTATCAGCCACTCGCAACTGAAAATGATTAGCACGAACTTGAATTTTCCTTCCCAATTTTCCTTCCCAATTTTCCTTCTGAGACGACGGAGCCGACTCTAGAGTAGCCTTCTGTTTAACTTCGGCAGTCAGGCTCTCGATGGAGATCAGAGCTGAACTCAAGGAAGCAACCGGCGCTGCGACAGATGGAACAAACGGCGCTGAAACAGATGGACGAACAACCGGAGCTACAACAACAGACGGAGGAGAGGTAACCGGGGCCGGAGCATATGACGGAGGAGGTGGATGTCCGGAGGAAGAAGGATTGGAGGTACGTCCACCGCGAGAGCCACGGCCACCACCACGGCCTGATCCTGCAGCATTGATGGATGATTGTTGAGAATGTGCAGGAGTTGGTTGACTCCGGCGATTTTCGGGATGATTTCCTCCACCGCGGCGAGACATTGTGATGAAAGCAGTAACAAGAGATAGAAAACGTTAAAGCAAAGAAGAAGACTTAGGATCGAAAATGATTTGGGATATTTTGAAAGAAAAATGGGTGAGAAGCTTTTAAATAGGAAAGTGTTTTAGAAGTTAACCGTCTGAGAGTGGTGGGGAGAAGGAAAAGGGAACTTCGAAATTTCAAAAGGTTTTTTATTCTTTTAAATAGGGCGTGGCTGTGGAGCTTCCCAATTTTTGTTATGTAGGCTTTTAAGTAGGAAAGTGTTACCACATTTCTTAGAAGGTAACCGTCTTAGAAGGCTTACGTAGGCACATGTGTCCACATTTCTTACCTGATCAGGGGACGTCATTACAAAAAAATCAAACAAAGGGGTGCGCTGGGAAAGTCAAAGTTCTATGTTTATAATCCAGAAGATGGATAGTGTTCGCGACGATGAAATCCAAGAATCTACATATTGAAATCAGAACAATCCAAAAACTAAGATGATAAATCCAATACAAAAACACTGTGCGATACAATCCGAAATCAGAACAAAACAAAACACGTCAAACAAAACAAAAACACGTTATTCTGCCCGACGAGCGTTACAAAATACACATCAAACAAAATAAAAACACGTTATTCTTCCCGACGAGCGAACTCCTCCGAATGAAGATAATTATACCAATCCTCATCCCACTCAGTATCAGAACCATCAGCGTTGATCACGCCTGAAGACTGAGTCTGCACGTCCGAGCCATGGACCCCCAGGGGACGAGAAGCAGAACCAGTCAAAACCTTCTTCTTCTCCTTCACCTCATTCACCTCCTTCACCTCCTTCACCTCCTTCTTTGAAGAACCCTTTCTTCCCTTAGCGCCACCCATTCCTGCGTAAAAATGAAGAAAGAAAGGTCCATGAGACCTCCTTTTATAAAAGAAGAAAGGGACACAAACTTCAAAGAAACAGGCACAATAAACAAAGGCGTTAAAAATAAAGTACTTGCAAATTAAAACGGACACTCCCTACCCTCTCTAGAAGACGCAGTCCTGCGTGCTGGTTGATTGTGTGACATGTTCCTGTAAACAATTGAAATCGATTAATATGCGAGACAAAATAAAAAACAAAAAAATTTGAACTTCTGATACATTTCGGAAGTTCATTTCCGAAAACTGGGATGGAGGTGTTTTCGGAAATGAACTTCCGAAACACCCCTGCGATGGAGTTTTCTGCAACTTCCATGGCAGACCCCTAAACCAAACTTCAAACCAAATCAAAATGCTTCTAAACAACCTAAATACTACTAACAACCTAACCATATATCATTTATGCAATTAAAACCCTAAATAACATGCATTTGAATAATAGATCTAAAAATTTCAAAACTTACAAAGTGTTAGGATTGAGGGCTTTTGAATGTTGTTTAGCAGTGTGATTGGAGCCTTGATGCAGCTTTGGAATTCTGTTTGCACAAATTTTTGCCTTTGCCACTTTTTGTTTTGATTTAGGGTAAATGATTGGGGGAGGGGGAGTGTTTTGATAAATCTGCAGAAATCGCAGTATTTCGGAAGTGAACTTCCGAAATAATGTTTTCGGAAATGAACTTCCGAAATAAGTCAATTTTTTCAAAAAAAGACGCTTTCGGAAATGAACTTTCGAAGCAGGGGTATTTTGGAATTTTCGCTGGGGGTGACCCCCCATAGGGAGGTGGCTAAAGAAATTTTCTTATACTTTGATTTTTACATATGCGACATATATTTTGTTTACATATAAATATAATCCAACCTTGCACCCAAATCTAAAACACAACTATTTGTTTAGTTTGCTTAACTTTATATTATTGGTTTCTTTATGATATTGGTATCCCCTCTTTACTATGTAGTTAAAACTTTTAATTGTATAATTTTATGAAAATAACTAAAAAAAATCTTGTGGAAACGATGTGTATTTATCATTCTATTACTTGGTGGACAATAAATACTTATATACCTTTCAACCAACAAGTTTTTGATGTCGTTTCTAGAATTAGATTTATAAGTTAGTGAGTCGAGCCAACTTTTAGAAATATATCTAACTAAGTGGATTTTCAAAGCTGGGGTCTTTCTTTAAACATGTAATTCAAAGCTGATTTTCAAATCGTCTTAAATGGTTTCACATAGTTAGGCATGGCAACGGGGCGGGTCGGGGACGGTTTTTACCTCCCCCAAACCCAAACCCGAATCCCCAATCAATCCCCGTTACCCGCCCCAAACCCAAACGGGGATGGGGAATTAAAACCCAAACCCGTCCTTAACGGGTTCGGGTTGGGTTCGGGTATCCCCGCCCCGCCACCATGTATTTCGTAAAATCAAATTTTTTAATAAAAATATTTACTTTTTCAAAAATCAAATTACATTATAAATAACAAAATAAAACAATCTCAAAAAAATTTTATACATATATTTCAACTATTTAAAATAATAAATACAAATCAAATTATTAAAACATTAGCCACATATTTAATAATATAAATTATGAAATATAAATAATAATGTACATATTGAAATAAATGGGACGGGTTCGGGGACGGGTTCGGGGTGGGTACTAGTGTCCCCATTACCCGACCCATCCCCATGTTTTCTAATCGGGGAAAACCCAAACCCGAACCCAAACCCAGTCAAAGCGGGTTTTCCCCGTCAACTTCGGGGCGGGTTCGGGTGGGTACCCGTGGGTCTGGGTTTTATTGCCATGTCTACACATAGTCCAATGATACATCTTAAGCCAATCGTGAAATCGATTTAAACTGGCTTTAAAATTTGGTCTTAAAAAGTTTTTCTTGTTGAAATGTTTCAATTGAGGATACTGTCATTAAATATGATTTTACTTTGGTTAGACATAGGCTAGAAATGTACTGAGTGATGAAACATAGAAAAATCTCTCTAAAAGCATAACAAGGAGTGGTTTTATTGTTTCCGAAAAAATATTTTGGCAAAATATAACACAAAGTGTATGTAAATCTGAACTCAATTGACAGAAATCAATAGTGTTAAATTGGACGTCGTTACTAGAATTTAAACTCTAATATTCCAAATTGTGTGTGTAAATTTATAATAAATTACCACTTCGTCAAAAAACATATAAGACACGGTGATATAAGATTCGATGGATAAAAGTAAGAAGCGGTTTAGATTTAAATATTTAGAAATTATTAGGATGTGTGCTACTTGTAATTGATTTGTTAGTAGAGCTATTTGGTGCTACAACACCCAAGTATAGAGTATAAAGATTGTGTGATTTTTAGTAACTTTAGGACAAATATTTCCTTTGTCTCAAAATATTAGAGAGAAAAAATGCTTTTTGTTTTTCTAAAATATATGAGAAAAAACCATCTTTCATATTTTTAAGATAAAATTAAATGCAAATTGCATTTGCTTGACATTCTCTCTTATCTTTTCTATAACCAACAACTAACCAGATTTATTTTTACATTTTAAATATTTTATTTCATTAAACCCACAAGTTAAATTATTATGATTATACTTTTCTTAATAAATGTGTTTTTTGTTTTTTTTTCTTTTATATTTTAGGACAGAGAGAGTATTTATTAAGATTCTATTATATTTGAGTTCTTAAATCTTCTTTGTTTCAAATGAGTATGATTTGGTTCACTCTATAGTTTTAGGCATTATGCCTAAGCTAAATTATGTGTTCATTACTTAGTTTAATCATATTAATAACTTAGTTTTATTTATTAAACTCGTTCAACATTTAATAAACATGTTTTAAAATGGAGTTGATCAAACTCTGTAAACACATGGAAATAAATATGCAAGAGTTAAAGTTACTTAATAACAACATCGCATACCTTAAACTTGCGGATTCAAAACTAGTACACACATTCTCACATGTGAAAAGTTAGTTCATAAGTTCATAATGAGATTTGGAAATACTAACAAAATAGTAGTTAAGTTCATAACCATTACAATGGGAAAGTGAAGCAGTGAGCTAAAAAATTACAGATATAGAACTTTGTATAGTGGAAAGTCAGTCATTTGGTTATGCCATTCAAGTGTTACAACTTTGCTCCTAGGGACAGATGTGTCATTCTATGTCTTAAAAAACTAGATATATGGATTAATCAATAGTGAAATTGTTTTCTTATTATAAAAACCATAAAGAGTATTTATTTTTTTTTTGATAAGCAATATTAATAGGATATATTAGATGCGAGCACTAGGGGTACTCAAAACCCAATACAACATTACAGTTAAACTGATAAAGATCAAATTTTTAAAAACTCCAAAGGAGCTTGAAACCAACTAAAATAAGGAATTACACCACCACTGATAGAACCTATGGAAAACCAGACCCAAGAAACTTTTTTGGTACTCGCAATAACGTCATCTAAAACGAAATTAGTGTTGTTAAAGATGAAGTTGTTTCTTGTATTCCAAATTGTCCACACAGTAGCAATCCAAATAAGGCATATCTTCTTCTTCTTTACTTTGCCAAGCAGCCCTTCAATATGGTAGAAAAGATGTTCTTCACCTGCCTGTGCCCCCACCACATATGACTCCAGCCAAGCATTAATGTGATCCCATATATTTTTGGCAAATGCGCAGAGAAAAAACAAATGTGCAGCATCTTCGATGGCGTTGCCGCAGAAGATACATAATTTATCTTCATCTCTACGAATAACGTTCCGTATGCTCAATTGCTCTTTAGTCGGCAACCTATCTAATAACAGTCTCCACCCGAGAATCTTTGTTTTGGAAGGAGCTTCGGTACGCCATAATAAATTGATGGCTGCTAGCTTGTTTGGCTCTACATCTACCTCTAGATGTTGTTCTCTAAACAAGGAATTACAGCTTTTGACAGAAAACGTACCATCGGAGTTATGCCACCATTTCATCGCGTCTTCTTCTCCTTCGAACGGACTAATACCACCAAGCAGCTCCAACAGATCAAAGGCTTCTTGCATAGCTTCCGGACTGTTCAGAAGAGTAGTCGAATCAACCTGAAAATCCCAGCTCCATAACGACCCAATCTGGTTCCCCATGTCGTAGACACTCCCCTTAGCTTTGCTGGATAAACAGAATAGAGCAGGATAAAGCTCCTTAAGCGGTGTTCCTCCAAACCACTTGTCATACCAAAACAGAATGTTTTTGCCATCACCGAGACGAAAGCTAACGTTTCCTGCAAAATAATCAACATTGTTAGTAAAATCCAAGCTCGCCGCTATCATATCCTTCCACCATACGGAATCTTTTTTCTTTGGTTTATAATCCAGCCCCATCATCACCACTTTGCTGACATCCCCGTATCTCACTTCCAGAATAGACTTCCATATGGACGCAGACTCGTTCTTGATTCTCCACTTCCACTTTGTCAATAACGCTTTATTAAAATGACCAATATGTTTTATACCCAACCCACCTTCTACTATTGGTTTGCAAATATTATGCCAACTGATCCATGAAATGCTCCTTTTATCTTCAGAACCCCCCCCACAAAAACCGACTTTGAATACGGATTATTTCCTTGATGACTTTCACCGGGGCTTTGTAGAAAGATAATACGTAAATCGGTAAACTGGACAGAACCGCATTAAGAAGCGTGACTCTACCCCCTATTGATAAAAACCTTGACTTCCATGTGGACAGCTTGTTTCTCAACTTACTCAACACTGAACCCCATGAATCCCCTCTACGCGGATTAAGACCAACTTGAATACCTAGAAACTTAAAAGGCAAATTCTCCCGACAACAGCCAAGAAATTGAGATGCTGCTACTAGAAAGTCTTCATCCACATTCACTCCTACCACCTTGCTTTTATAGAAATTCACCCTTAAACCCGAGATTAATTCAAATCCTCTGAAGATTGACTTGATAGTCCATAAGTTCTTCCAATTGCCATTACCTAATATCACCGTATCGTCAGCAAATTGTAATATCTTCACCTCAGTATTGTTACTCACCCGATAACCCTCAAAATTGCCCAATGATGCTGCTGAGTTGAACATTACCGCGAGCCCCTCAGCCACAAGAGTAAAAATAAACGGTGACAGAGGATCTCCTTGTCGGAGTCCTCTTTCAACCTTAAAGTCCTTAGTTGGACTTCCGTTAACCAGAATCGACAACGAGCTGTTGAATAAACATGCCTCCATCCATTTGCACCAATTCTCCCCAAAGCCAAAAGTGTGAAACAGATATCTCAAAAACTGCCAGCTAACACAATCGTATGCTTGCTGAAAATCAACCTTAAACACAAAGCATTCCCGTTTATTCTTTTTCGCATGGTCGATGATTTCGTTTAGCGCCAACACACCATCTAAAATTTGGCGGCCCGGAACAAAAGCTGACTGAGATGGAGAGATGATATTATGCAACACCTTTCTAACTCTGTTTGCTAACACCTTAGATACTATTTTATATAGGCAGCCTATAAGACAAATAGGGCGAAATTCGTCAAGACCTTGAGGATTCACGTTTTTGGGAATTAAAGCTATAAATGCAGCAGTGATCGCCTTTGGAAACGAAGCTTTCTTATGGAATTCCCACACAAAATTGTAAACATCCTCCTGTAAAAAACTCCAGCATTCTTGGAAGAACCTCAGATTAAAACCATCGGGACCCGGACTTTTGTCACCATCCGATTCCCACACCGCTGCTCTGATTTCCTCTCGAGTAAATTCCACCTCTAAAAGCATCCTTTCCTCTACTGACAGACTATTAAAACCATTGGTGTTCAGGACTGGTCTATTCAGCATTGGTTCTTTGAATCTTCCCTCGAAAGTTTTCAAAACTTCATCACGAACGCCCTCCACATCTTCAATGATCCTGCCATCTTCTGCCTTCACTTCCGAAATATTGTTTTGCCTCCTTCTATCTTTGATTACATGATGAAAATATTTTGTGTTTAAATCACCCTCCTTCAACCACTTCTGTCTTGATTTTTGACGAAGAAATCTTTCTTTGAGATGAAGATGTTTCCAGAGGTTCTCCTTAGCCGCAGCCATCCCCACTTCATTCACAGAACTTAGATTAATCTTCCTAGTTTCTTCCTCAATGTTCAGGTCCAACCACCCAAACTTCTCCCTGTTCCAAGCCCTCAGAATATTCCTAAGCAACTTGAGTTTTTCTTTCCAGACAAAAGCTTGATTTCCAGTAACCTGTAGACTATTCCAAGAGTTCTCCACAAAGCTTAGAAAAGTCTTTTCCTCAAACCAGCAGTTATTTACTCTAAAGGGTTTGGGGCCCCAATCCTTAGAATTTGCTTTCAACCAAACAGGAGCATGATCTGAAATATCCCAATCCCCCACCTTCTGCCCCATAATTTTCCAATCATCTATCAATTCCTCTGAGAGTAATTACTCTAAATGAGACACATGAGTCAACTCACCCAAAAAAGAGAAAGGAATTATTCAAAAAACGTATGGAATATTTTCTTCCATGTATGTACAAATCCAACTTCCTAAATTGAGATGGATGAGGTATAAATATAGTATCAAGATAGTTTATGGCTACAACACTCAGACCACTTTTCTTCAGCAACACATGATACGATGGATTTGCATCTCTCCAATTTTTATGGTTAAGTTCTCCCTCTTTTTTGTAATTTAATGGTTGATAGATTCACACAAAAAAGTAATTGATAGAGAGTTAATATAGTTTAATTAGTATCTTATATTAGTTATTGTTTTGTAATAATTCTAGAATGTTCTTAGGATCTTTTAAGGGTGTTGAATTGGGCTTTTATAAGTTTGGGCTTTATTTAATTATCCATTAGGAATACTATATATGTAGTCCTTGAGACATGGAATCATTATCAAATGAATGAAAAGTTTCTTATTTTCTTAAATAGTTTTATTGCCTTTTCTTAGTTTGTTTAGTCTTGTTAGGGTTTTGCTTTTGCATCCTAACAAATGGTGCTTTCATTGAGAGATTTTGCTTTTCCATACTTGGTCCTAAATTTCAAACTCATTCTAATCATGGAAGAGATTTTGGGAAATATTTGCAAGTGTCTTACCTCTCTTTTAAGAAAAGATCCAAAACCTTTAAGAAGGGTTTTACGGTTGTCAGTGAGAATTCTACTAGTATTACCAATGCTGAAGTTGCAAATTTTGATGAAATCCTTGCAAATCCAAATGCAAATCTAAATGTGATTGAGTATTGTTCCTTCACAATGTGTGATTTAGGGTTTCATGAAAAACGTAGATCATGGAGGCGTGTCGGTTCAACACGACGTAACACCGCCACCACCGTCACTGTGGCCGGTGATACAAGTCCTGACTCTGTCATCTTCACTCTCGAATCTAACGTCAGTCTCTTCTCCTCCGCTTCCGCCAGCATCGATCGTTGTTCCTTCGCTTCTGATGCTCACGATCGTGACTCTTTGAACTCCGCAATCTCACCGCATTTGGCTGGGAACGGTGATTTTGCTCCGAGTGAAAGCTGGAGCGGTCCAAATATGAATCCGAATCTGAATCCAAATAGAAAGCACCATGCAGTTGTAGATACAGTACAGAAAAAGAACCCCTTTCTAAACCCTGATTCAACCAACCTCCATTCTTCTCTCTCAACAATATCACCCAGTTTCATCTTCGACCCTCCCAGTGTCAAAGAAATTGAACTCTCAGAACACGAATCCGATTCGGAATCTGAACAAGAACAACCTGAATCTCCATCTCCATCACATTCACAATCAGAAGCAGAGCTTCTGCAATTTGTGGATCAGCAACGCACAACTCAAGGTCCTGATGGCTCAGACTCACACGACTTTGTCTTCGAAGCAATATCGAAAGAATTGTTCATTGGCAATGTTTTCTTGAGAGTCTACAATGATCGGCCAGACTTCGAAATTAGTAAACCAAGAGCTTTTTGTGTCGAACCAATTGACTTTATATCATGTCTTCTGCATAATCAATGTGTTGAAGAGACCTCCGGTTTCACCGAGAATTCCGAGCATCTAAATGAGGCTGTTGATGGATCTGTCAATGAACATCAGATCTCGAATAATTCTGGCACAATGTCGGACGAAAAATCTCTAGGGAAACAAGAACCTGAGCTGATTCAAAATCTCCGTTTGGCAACAATCTCTCTTCAGAACCTTTTGACTAGCAATCCAAATTTAGTATCCATATTTTCTAATAAAAACAAGTTGTTGCCTCTTTCTGAATGCTTTTCGGTGGCCGAAGCATCAGACAGTAACATTCCTCAACCTTGCCTTGTAGTGCTATCACTCTTGACAGCCTATCCTCCCTGCTTGCAAGCCATGGTTGCAGATGGATCTAGTCTTCTGCTTTTATTGCAAATGCTTCACTCAGCTCCCAGTTATCGTGAAGGGTCTCTCCATGTTCTCTATGCATTGGCAACCACACCAGAACTGGCCTGGGCAGCTGCTAAGCACGACGGGGTTGTCTACATTCTTGAATTGCTATTGCCTTTGACGGAAGAAATTCGACTCGAACAAAGAGCTATGGCAGCCTCCTTGTTAGGGAAACTTCTCAAGATACACGAGCATGTTTTATATGTGGACATTGATATCCACCATGGTGATGGTGTCGAGGAGACCTTTTACGCTACGGATCGGGTTACGACTGTTTTGTTTTATAAGTGTGGGGACTGCTTTCCGGCAACAAGAGATGTTCGTGATATTGGATATGGTACTGGGAAATATTACTCACTCAATGTTCCCTTGGATAACGGATTTGACGCTGAGACCTACCATTCGTTGTTTAAGCCCATAATGGGAAAAATGACGAATATTTTTAAACCAGGTGTTGTGGTATTGCAATGTGGTGCTGACTCTTTATCTAGAGACATGTTAGGTTGTTTCAATCTTTCAATCAAAGGCCATGCGGAGTGTATCCAATATATGAGATCCTTTAATGTTCCTCTTCTGTTGCTCGGAGGTGGTGAATGGTTTACTGCTCAAGTCTCTGCATGTGGTTTATTCCATATTGCAAATAATGAAGCTGAAGTTCGCATAGCAGCTGCTGGGAAAGTGACAAAGTTTTGTCGGATTTTAAGTCCCGTAGAGGCAACTTTGGATGCAGCGGAATCACCTTACATTAGAAAACTGAATTTTCAAATTCTGCAGTTTGTGTTGCAAATAATCAGTGACAATTTGTCATTCAAGCCATGGGATCCGGGAACATTATCTCTATTCTCATATTTATTTTCGAACCTTGAGGACAAGGTTCATGTGAACCCCGCGGCAATGATAGAGAGTTAATATAGTTTAATTAGTATCTTATATTAGTTATTGTTTTGTAATAATTCTAGAATGTTCTTAGGATCTTTTAAGGGTGTTGAATTGGGCTTTTATAAGTTTGGGCTTTATTTAATTATCCATTAGGAATACTATATATGTAGTCCTTGAGACATGGAATCATTATCAAATGAATGAAAAGTTTCTTATTTTCTTAAATAGTTTTATTGCCTTTTCTTAGTTTGTTTAGTCTTGTTAGGGTTTTGCTTTTGCATCCTAACAGTAATAGTGCATAAGAGACAAATAAATAAAGTGATAAATGACTAAGATTTGAGCATGATGGAAGCATGAGAGAAAGTTGATTCTTTAGGGGAGTTTCGGCAGGCCCAAAGGACATGGTCGAGAGTTTTGTGCCAACTTTTTGACTTTTGGCCAACATGTTTCTTAATCAAACCAATTATGACTTTATCTGCTGCCTCGAATTGACCATTGGCTTGAGCATAATAAGGCGTTGGTGTTAGCAATTTAAATCATGTGCTTTAGGCAAACTCCACCATTCTTCGACCAGTGGCTTGAGCATAATAAGGCGTTGGTGTTAGCAATTTAAATCATGTGCTTTAGACAAACTCCACCATTCTTCGACCAGTGAATACTGAACCTTGGTCTATAGTAATGGTTTTAGGAATTCCGAATCTATATATGATGTGAATCTAGATGAAATTTATCACTGCCTCTTGGTCGACATTAGGCAAAGGGATGGCTTCTATCCATTTGGTAAAATAATCTATCCCAACTAGGATTTTTGCCCCTTCGACGATGAACGCCTGATTTCACCCATTAAGTCTAATGTCCGTCCCTTGAAAGGCCATGGTCTCACAATCGAATGTAACTTCCTCGTAGGAACATGTTGGATGCTGAGTATTTCTGGCACTCTTGACAACCTTTAGCAAACTCTATACAATCTCTTAACATAGTTGGCCAATAAACTCCTAGTCGAAATAGAAGCCATTTAATCTTGTGACCTACTTGATATGAACCACATGATCCACCATGAACTCCAGAGATTGCTTAGTAAGCCTCACTTTTGCCCATACAATTTAGCAAGACTCCCTCAAGGGTCTTCTTGAATAGTTTGTTTTCTGTAATTACGTAACTTAGAGCTCTATATTTTATTTTTTGATTTATCGTTCCTTTGGGGTTTTTTCTAAATATTCGACAATTGATTTTGGCCAATCATCATTTGACATGTTGTCAATGGCAAAAAATTTGAAATTCTCAAAATGTTGTAGGTTCTCAAGATTTTCTGTATCTGCCCCATAGGTTTTATTGTTGAGAACATTGTTGGGAAATTTTCAATTGAAATCAGTTTCTCTTGAACCTCGATCAATTCTTCTAGTATCTCCTTGGAGACTTTGTAGCCTGAAGCAATTTGGGCTACATCATTTGCTTCTTGATTTTCTAGTCTAGGTGCGTGATTGATGTCGTCTGAGTCGAAATGTTTCAACAAAGAGTTGGCAATGATAAAGTACTTTATCAAATTTTCTTTAATGCATTTATACTCTTTCCTTAACTATTTCAACACTTATTTTGAGTCTCCTTTTATTTCGACATCTTTTGCCCTAGGGTCTAACACAATTTTAAGGCCTGTTATCCAAGCTTCATATTCAGCCTCATTGTTAGAACATTGGACTTCAATCCTGAACTTGAACTTCGTCGGAACCTCTTTTAGGGAAATTATAAGAATTCCAATACCGGTTTCATCCCTATGTTTGGAACCATCAAAATATAATTTCCATGTTTTTTTACTTACATAACTTTGAGTTACGTTCGACCAATGAATGGACGACAATGAAGTCTGCCATAATCTGGCCTTTGTCGGCCTTCAATGGTGCATAAGTTAATGAATATTTGGTAACGGCTAAGGCCCATTTTCCTATTCGACTATGAAGGATAGGTTTAGACAACATATGTTTAATTATGTCGAAATCAGAATAAACATAAACATTGAATGATTTTATATAATGCTTGAGTTTGGTATACGAAAAGTACAAGCATAGACAAAGTTGTTCTATAGAGCTATGTCTAGTTCCAACATCATTTAAGATTCGACTGAGGTAGTATATGACCCATTCAATACCATTATCATCCTCTTGAGCCAACATGCTACCTATAGACGTATTTGATGCTGCTATGTACAATTTCATAACCCTATTTCTAGTAGGAGGCTCCGGGATAGGAGGCTTCGTTAGATATTCTTTAATTTCATCAAACACCTTTTGATGGTCTTCTTCCCATCTGAAGTTTGCTTCCTTCTTTAGTCAAATAAGTGGTGGGAATGCTTGCGTTTTGCCACTTATATTAGATATAAACCTCCTTAGGAAGTTTATCTTCCCCAGCAAAGAATGGAGTTATTTCTTGATTGAAGGAAGCTTAGTTTCCATAATTGTCTTTGTCTTATTTTGATTGGTTTTGATTCCCCTTTTATGAACCATGAAACCCAAAAAGTTACCTACACTAACACAAAAACCATACTTCAATGGGATCATTTTTAATCCATATTTCCTCATCATTTTCAAGGATTGTCGAAGATGGTCCAAATGACAATTTTTTGACGAGGATTTTATGACTACATCTTCAATGTAGACATGTATGAAAGTGTCAATAAAATCATGAAACATCATATTCATAGCCCTTTGGTAAGTCGCACCAGCATTTTCAAACCAAAAGGCATTACCACACATTCCTAGGTTCCTAATGCCCTGGGTGTATTGAAACACTGTCTTTGGTACATCTTCTTCAGTTATAAAGATCTGGTTGTATCCTGAGTACCCATCTAACATACTCAAGTAATCAAAGCTTACGGCAGAGTCGACTAACATTTCCGCCATAGGCATTGGGTATTCATATTTAGGCGTAGCATTATTTAGATCTTAAAAATCTATGCACACCCTCTGAAACCCATTTTTCTTAATGACAGGTACAATATTTGCTAGTCATTTGACATACCTGTTTGTTCTGATGACCTTGCTTCCAAGGAGCCTTTTGATTTTTTTCTTTGATGGACATTATTTGTGGCATGAATCTCCTAGGTGATTGCTTCACTAGCTTTTTCCCAAGTCGAATTGGTAGCTTCAACTCCACCATGTCTCGACTCAGGCCAGTCGTCTCGTTATAATCTCAAGCAAAACAATCCTTGAATTCCTTCAGTAGCTCGACCACTTGCTCCTTCAGATCTGGCTCAATATTGGTTTTTATGTAGGTTGGCCATCTCAGCATTCCTTCTCCCAAGTAGATCTCCTTGGGTTCTTTCTAGAAACCTAAGGGCTCATCATCATATATAAATTAAAGCCTAGGTCCATCAAATGATCCATAACTTTGATCAGGTTGGCTTTAGTAGCTATTTTTTGCCGTATTTCAGCCTCTCGGACCACTTTATCATGATTCTCGACTATGTAAGTCGTTATTCGAGTCCTTGCATCCGACTCAGACAACTTCCTGGCAGGACTAGCTACCTTACAATGTAGTTTGGCTGCTTGAGCCAATTTTATTTGACTGTGGGCCACACAGGCCGTAATTTTAGCTCAAGCATTCGAACAAACATAGTGACCATCGTCAT
This sequence comes from Vicia villosa, assembly GCF_029867415.1. Taxonomy (NCBI): domain Eukaryota; kingdom Viridiplantae; phylum Streptophyta; class Magnoliopsida; order Fabales; family Fabaceae; genus Vicia; species Vicia villosa. Next base: position 113,183,417 of record NC_081180.1, read on the forward strand.
CCTCCCAAATTGTCGGGGCCATCTCACCTTCATCTGGTGGATCTTTTGGCCAGATCTCACAGTCCCATCGGAACTATGAGTTAGGTAAAGTCTTACAGAGTTATAAACATTATCTTGCTGCTCGAACCCCGGATTGGCTGGTGGGCATGCTGTAATATTCGCTAGATTTTTGTCAAAGGTTCTCCTATTGACATGATTTACCTCCATCCTATAGTAACTTTGATCAGCTTTCACATTCTCGACTATCCTGTGTTCCCTCCATACTGATATCCTTTGATGGAGAGATGAAGGAACGATGCCCATGCCATGAATCCATTCTCTTCCTAACAGTATATTATAGTTAGCTTTGGATGGCACAACCATAAATAAAGTTGGTCAAGTAGTGGTTCAGACAACCCTCATAGTTGGAAAGTACCATATTATGGGGTCTTAGGTCGACGTCGAACTTCCCTTTGAGCAGGGTGTGTGGCATCAAATTGACTGATACACCACTATCGATTAATACTTTGTTGACACCGATGTTGTCAACTTTTGCTTTGATAAAAAGGGGTTTCAAATGACTCTTCATTTCCAAGTCTATTTTTTCAAAGATGGTGATTTGCTCTTCGACGCAACCATCGTTCATCATGTAAAAGCATACTGACTTGTGTCCATCCAAGTTTTTTATAGGAAATTCCTCATCTTCGTCGATTATTTCAGTTATCACATCGTATTCAATAGGCAAAACTGATACCACATTGCATGTATCACCATCATTTTCTTGGCTTGAGAAATATTCTGCCATCGTCAACCAATCTTCTTCATTAACATATTTTTCCTTGGGGGCGGGGGAATAATTAACCTATCCTTAGCCGGCGTCTTGGCCATTTTGACCCTTGATTTAATCGGTAATGGAACGGGAGAGATTCTCTCTTTTGCTGGCCTTCTGGACACCTTGTTGGTTGGTTCCTGCGCTTTGTGGCTACTAGAATTTGCTACCTCTCGAGACGCTTTCTTTAGACGTTGTTAACGCCTCCACTACATCCTAGTCATAGGGTTTTCCCCTTGTAGTTAGGACTGCATGTGTATTTCTTAGAGAATTAAGGGTTTTTCTGATGAGTCAAAGTCGAATTTAGCATGGACATTTCTCCATCTTTCTGGCTAGCGTCTCTTTTGTGGTGAGGACATACCCATTCCTAAGTTGGCACCTTCGACGAAGGCGTATAAGATTTTTTTCTACCCTCTTTGTGGTCACTGGCCATGTTTTAAGTCCTGTAAGGGACACCCATTTTGTTGAAGGCATAATCCGGCCTTGCTTAGGTCCTATTGGATTGCCAATTTATTTACTGTGAATTTTGGTAAACAAGCGCTAGTTTACAAAAATGATTACTTGCAAGATCAAATAGTAAATCCAAGGACATATTTGTATGGAAATTGTAAGATTTGTTTCAAGTGCTCACTAGTTCGACGGTAAATTAAAGAAAAGTTAAAGAAAAGGCTAAAAGTAGAATACTGACTAAATTGGGTTGAAGGTAAAGTAAAGTGCAAGTAATAGAAAAGAATATGCAGAGTAAGTTAAAATAATGAAACTGCTTCAATAGATTGAGTAAGAAATAAAAAGATGGTACACAAGATCAAACATTCTCTCAAAGACTTGTTTCTCTCTGAATATGGATACTTTAAGTTTTTAGAGTGTTGTATGAGAACTTTGTGACCCCTAAACCCGACACCAGGATTACCTATATATATTACTAATTTGCAATTGTCTAACCTTTTGCATGTTTGACACATACTCTTATTATGTGGCTTTGTCGTCGATGATTTACTTCTACGCTTCTCAATCGTTCAAAACTCTTAAATGTGACAGCTATTTGATCTTATCCTTGGACCAGCGAGCTAACCGTCGTAGTTAATCTGCCTGTTTTAAGAAAGCAACGCCAAATTATGCTAAGTCCTGGAGAATGCTTCGACTATAAATAGTCAACTTTCATAATACACTTTTTAATATCAATTAGTCCTCAAATTAACACCTCACTTTTAATGTCAAAACTATAGACTAATAGATACACAAAGATATTTGCTGCAAAAAGCGTCCACTCAAAAAGAGGATTCGTTTTTGACTTGGAAGAACAGGATCTTGGGCTTACTAATGAGGTTGTGCACATAATAATCAGAGATGGGAAAGGTTCTTCAAACACCCACTCAACTACAACACACAATTGATGAAGAAATTTTAAGCCAATCTGATTAACACTTCTCGGAAGAAGCTGGACGTGCTGGTCAAAAGAAGAATGGTGCAATACTTTGAGAAAACTCTCAACATGATATTGGGCATGGAGGAAGTTGAAGATTCTTACCAATCCTTTTTTGAAAAAGTGGATGATGACGACTTTGAAGCCATTAGAGATTTTTTATTCCTCCCATGTACCAATAGACTTGAGACAACAAAATGTGCTAAAAAAAATTGTGCTAAGAATGAATTTGAGGCTGTGACTTAAAGTATGGTACTAGTTTCTTAAACATTCTCTCATGCCCACTACACACAATGAAACAATTAACAAGGTCGGGCTAGTTTTACTAAGTTGTGTCACAACATGTTCCCCTATCAACATTACAAAGATAATTTGTCAAAAAATTCATGCATGTGCTAAAAGGAGCAAGAATGAGATGCTATACTTACCTTGCTTGATTAGTGCATTGTCCAACATACATGGAGTTCCTAAGAACTATTTATGAAATCGATAACCCTCCAACAGGCTTTGACAAGGCTGCTATTCTACATTTGCTAAAACTCAAAGGTAAAAAAGGTTCAACAAGAGACATTTATAAGACGTCAAAGGCAGGCTCTTTAATCAACAAAGAAGAGATCTAGTGGGAAACTTTGAAACAAAAGAAAAAGGGCCAACAAGAGTTCTACAAATTTTGAAGGAGTCGTATATATGTCAAAAAAGGTTATACTTTCTACACAAAGGGGGGTGATGAATAAGCCCCCTATTTTTCCCGAGGAGGTCTTTGGTGAACCACTAAAAGAGGCAGAACAAGAGCATTAGGAGCAGCAACCCTCAAGGAAAACTGAAGTAAAAAGGACCCTAAACAAGAAAAATAAGAAGGACAAGGGTAAAGAGAAAAAGGTGTCTTTTGCAAAGAATTCTGACTTGCTAGAGACAACTTTTGTCACAACATTAGAGGCTTCAGCAGCCAAGAAAAAGAAGAAAGAAAAAGTCTCTGACCAGAAGGCACGAGATCCATCCAAGAAGACCAAAGGAAAGAAGCATAAAGCAACAAAGGAGTTTGACACCAAGGAACCAACTGAGGAGGAAATTTCTAAAGAGATTTAAATAGAGGAAGAAGATCCTAAAATGGAGAGGAAGAAACAATTGATGACTTGATTGAGCAAGTTGACAAAGACAATAAGGAGATGATGGAGATTACATATGTTGTAAAGGAGAACAAAAGAAGATCAATTGAAGAGGGTGAACATGATAAAGATTTGGCTGAGAAGGAGGGTGAACTTGATAAAACTGAACCAACCCAAAATAATGGGGGGACATCTGTTGAGAATTCTGTTATTTTGCAGAACTAAGAAATAGCCGAAGAAGAAGAGAAATAAAGTGATCAAGGGAATGAAGAAGGGCATCGTCCAAATGCTAATGATGAGAAAGAAATTATAATGCCTCATTATTTGAAAACACCTGAGGCTGAGACACAATATCATATAGGAGAATTGAGGAAGAATGTTGACTCTAATATGCTAGGAATTGGAATGTTGGGAAGGTATAAAGAGGTTCAAAAAGTGATGAAATTGTAGAACAATTTTGGCGTACTGAAAAGCCCATCAAAGACAAAAATCCCTAAAAAATCTAAAAGTCCATCCAAAGTAAAGATCCCAGAGAAAGGAAAAAGTCCAAAGAAATCTAAAAAGAAAAGATTTTGTAGTTAGTTTTTAAATATTTTGTATTGTTTTCAACTATGGAATAAGCTTGATTGTAGTATTTAGTTAAGGGGAGGAAACACTAGTAATTTGGATAGCTAATGGGACTAGTGCATTTACTAATGCAGGTGAAAAGAAGAAAAAAAGATAAAAGTGTTGAAAATGCTAAAAAGCATGATTAAATAAGTCCACATGCTCGAAATTAGAGGAACAGTGGGTACTCCACTATGAGTAAAGGGTTTGACTCATTACAAGTGAGATACTATCAAGTGAAAAGGTGAAGTGCCTATAAAAAGAAACTTCGAAAAGTAGTGCAAATAGAATTCTCAAACTTGAAAGAGAGTCAAAAAGCTTGTGAAATTTTAATGTAATTAATTCCCTTTTTTAAAACTGAAAGCTAGAGTCCTGGATCATAGGAGAAAGAAACCAAATTATGATTTAGACTAACTATTTTTAATGAAGGCTCCTGGCATGACATTAAGCATCATGGATTACACACTCACACACATACACACACACACACACACACACACACACACACACACACACACAAACACACACATAAAGACACAAAGACACACACACAAACACCAGATGTAACAGAATTGGATCTAAAGGTTGAGTTGTGCTAATGTTTGAATATAGTCCATTGCAAGAATTTTGGGTTAATGGAAATGTGTTACTGATGTTAGATTTCTTTAGTCATGTATCTTCTATTTATATGTCGCATCACCTAATAACAAGTAATGATTCAAGTTTGGGGGTGTGATAACTCACTATTTATAAGACATTCAAGCCCTTAGTATTTGATTTTAGTAGATATGTTAAAGTTGATTATAAGTAATTATTTAAGTTTTATTACTTTTAGCTTAGTTTGTAGTTGAGCATACTATGTGCTCCCTTTTGTGTGTTTTATGTGTCATGTGCATGTGTAAGAGTGCTCTAGTGATAAGCTTTGGTGCATGTTTAAAAGCACACTTGTTGAGCAATTATTATTATTATCTTTTGCCCATGACAATTTACAAACTTTGATCTTGAGGAATCAACTTAAGTTAATCCAATCCTCGTGGGAATGATACTCTTACTCTTTTATCACTTAATCCAATCCCCGTGGAAACGATACTCTTGCTACTATTGGCTTGTCTATACTTGCACATGTGTTAAATAGAGACCCACAATAACCTTTCTTCGTTATATAGAAATGGATTATGAATTAAAACATTGCTTGCCCACGAGAAGTATTGGCTCATTAGCAACTTAGATAGAAGAATCTTCTTTTATCTTGTGCCTTCTCACTAATCCATAGAAGAGTCATGCTTAGAGCAAGAACTGCTTGACGGGTGCACAACTTATTATTCATATTACGTATATCCTGGCCTTAAACACTAATCCCTACTGCTTGAAGTTTGGTCCATACTGTTGATATATGAAAACTCGTTTATACACTTCCTACTTATGGAACTACGGGAATTATAGATTAATTTCTCCCGCCTGGACAACTGAACTTGATTATATTCACTACTCCTTATCAAGAAAGTCTTAAATACTTCTGGCACAATACATTAATAGGAATACTTCTTTCTGCATATACTATATTCAACTGATTACTTTACTTGTCATATATTCTTCAAAAGGAAAATAGGTTGACTTTCTTTCATTTTGGTCATGGAAAGTGTATGTAGTCAAGTTAACTTTAAACGTGTATGCCGAAGTTCGATAATTGTTGTGTCAAGTCTCTTTTGTGAGATAACAAATACAAGGAACTAAGCCCCTTCAGGCAAAGCATAAATGGCTATCAAGGTTTTAAAAAATGGTGTGTGACTGTGAATACGACTGCGACAAAATGGTATTGAAGCATTCCAATATCATTATTCATCGTTTTAAGGCTGTGAAAAAACCGCAGACAAAAAGCCGTTACGACGCGACAAAATGCTGTTACGCCCGCAAAACACGGTTACAGTCATATGCACATGTTATTGACAAAAATATGTATTCTGAAAATACAAATCAAATGACTTTTACAAGAATCAAAATATTGACATTTTGAACTAAAATTTTATTTTATTTTATTGTAAAAGTGAAATCACACTACTTTTATAGGAATCCTACTCTTTTTACATAAATCCTATGTTGTGCAATATGAGAAATTCACACTGCGGCGCCCGTTATTTACAACACAACTATATCGATTGAAATCGCAAAAGTCACAACGCGGCCGAAACGCAACCGCGGCCATTTTTTGGTAGCCTTTTTGGTGGCTACCATTAAGATTTTGAATTAAAATATAAGACCATGTGCAATGGTGGGTTGATTTTAAGTCAACATGGGAAAATCAAGTGCAATGGTGTGTGTAAAGTGGTGTTGAATGTGTGTTGTAGGAGAGAGATGTTGAGAAAACTCAACACCAAGTAAACTGACGCAGAGGCAGACTTGGCAGCACATGATTGGGCCAAAGCAGGCGCGTGTGAGCCACTCTCTGGCAGTGAGAGTGGGCTTTATCCCACGCGGAGAGAGAAAGAGAAAAGGGATAATTAATGCCACTTGGCTGTTTCTGATTGGCTGTCCAGATTTTTATCCATTTAATACTTTGGACTCAATTATTTCGTTGCAAATTATTTTTTTTTATTTTATTTTTTTTACCAAAATTCATGATTTTTTTCTCTATAAATAGAGACTTGGTTCATTTGATTTGGACACAGAAAAAAAAACCAAGTTTTTCACTATCTTAATCTTATTATTATCTTTCTATTAGTGTTTATTTTGAAGTTAAGTGTCTTTTTTTAGTGAAATGGATCCCAATAATCATTTTAACACTCAAAATTCTGCTAATTTTCCATTTAACCAAAATCCCAACAATTTTCAAAATCCCAACAATTATCAAAATCCCAACTATTATCAAAATCCAAATCAATTTTCCAACCAACATCCTCAAAACATACCTAATTTTGGTTTTCCACCAAATTTCAACCAGTCATCCTCTGTTCCAAACTTTCAACCATATTATGGATCTATGCCGAGAAATCCATCTCAAACACCCCCGTTTAATGGTTATGTGACAATGGCGAATGCAAATTTTCCAAGTGGTGGTGTACCTGAATTTCCCGAGTTTTCAACACAACTAACTATTGGTGGCATGATAGTTTCTAATGAAGTCGGTCCAAATTCAGAGGATTCAACTCCTAAGAGCAGGAAAACTCAGCAACCAGCATGGAACACTGAACAAAATTTGGTGCTAATTAGTGGGTGGATTAAATTTGGAACAAGTAGTGTTGTCGGGAGAAACCAGAAAGGTGAAACATATTGGGGTAAAATTGCTGAGTATTGTAATGAGCATTGCTCATTCGATCCTCCGCGTGATGGACCTGCATGCCGAAACCGTTTTAATTATATGAACAAAGTGTTGGGTAAATGGATTGGCGCTTATGATGGCGCTAAGCGTATGCAAGGAAGTGGTTGGTCGGAGAATGATGTTTTGGAAAAAGCGCAGGAATTATATGCATGTGGGAAGAATGTTAGATTCACTTTAATGGAAGAATGGCACGCTCTCCGTGATCAACCACGTTATGGTAGTCAAGTAGGAGGAAATATTGGCTCAGGAAGTAGTGGATCTAAGAGATCTCGCGAGAGTGATGCATGTGGCTCAAACACTGTAGAATCCAGTGCTCGTCCTATAGGAAGGGAGGCAGCTAAAAAAAAGGGTAAAAAGAAAAGCAAGGAATATGCCTCGGAGGTGGTGGACAAAGAATGGGCTGAATACAAAGAATTCAAGACGAAAGAGCTTGAACGATTGGACAACATAGCCTTGATGCAACAGCAGGCTAACAATATAGCCTTGGAAAAGACTAAAACCAAGAAAATGAAGATGTATCTAAAGCTAACTTCCGAAGAGCATCTAGATGACCGGAAGAACCAGCTGTTGAAAAAGTTGGAGGCAGAACTGTTTGATAATTAATTTCAATGAAGTATTTGTCAGTGTAGTGTTTGCTTTAATTATTGTTGTTTCAATATGCCAGTGTAGTGTTTGCTTTAATTATTGTTGTTTCAATATGTCAGTGTAGTGTTTGCTTTAATTATTGTTGTTTCAATATGTCAGTGTAGTGTTTGCTTTAATTATTGTTGTTTCAATATGTCGGTGTAGTGTTTGCTTTAATTATTGTTGTTTCAATATGTCGGTGTAGTGTTTGCTTTAATTATTGTTGTTTCAATATGTCAGTGTAGTGTTTGCTTTAATTATTGTTGTTTCAATATGTCAGTGTAGTGTTTGCTTTAATTATTGTCGAATCTATTCCTTATCTGATAATTAACTCTATACAATAAATTATTTCGAATCCGTCAGTGGTCCACCACCCAATTCGAATCTATTCCTTATCTGATAATTAACTCTATACAATAAATTATTTCGAATCCGTCAGTGGTCCACCACCCACATCCATTTATATATAGGGACTCATACATCCATTTATGTACCAATATCCCAAATCCCATCCAATCTACCTCCAATATTACAAAAAAATGGATCCATCACAATATCATTTTGATATCGCAGCCTACAATCAAAATCGTGAAATTGAAGAAAATTATATAGTCAATCGATTTAGAGAGCGTAGAAACAAAATATCGGAAGATAATGCACCTCGTAGTAGAAAATATCTCAATAGAGATCATGCAGCGGCAAACCAAAGACTAATTGACGACTACTTTGCCAATGAGCCTACATATGACGATGCAATGTTTCGTCGTCGGTACCAGATGAAAAAAAATGTTTTCCTTCGAATCGTTGGGGACCTTTCAAGTAGTGATAACTACTTCACCCAGCGAGTTGATGCAGCCAATAAAGAAGGTATATCACCCTTAGCAAAATGTACCACAACAATGCGAATGTTAGCATATGGTGTGGCAGCAGATGCGGTCGATGAGTACATCAAAATAGGAGGTACTACAGCATTGAAGTGCTTACGTAGATTCTGTAAAGGAATCATACGCTTGTACGAGCAAGTGTATCTGAGAGCACCAACCCAAGATGACCTGCAAAGAATACTGCATGTTAGTGAAATGCGGGGGTTCCCAGGGATGATTGGGAGTATTGACTGCATGCACTGGGAGTGGAAAAATTGTCCTAAAGCATGGGAAGGACAATTTACTAGAGGGGATAAGGGAACCACCACAGTTATTCTTGAAGCAGTTGCATCTCATGACCTATGGATCTGGCATGCCTTTTTTGGATGTCCGGGAACATTGAACGATATAAACGTTCTAGACCGGTCACCAGTGTTTGATGACGTGGAACAGGGAAAGGCTCCAAGTGTGAATTTCTTTGTGAATCAACGTCCATATAATATGGCATACTATCTAGCTGATGGTATCTACCCTTCTTATCCAACTTTCGTCAAATCGATTAGACTTCCTCAAAGTGAACCCGATAAATTATTTGCAAAATTTCAGGAGGGATGTCGGAAGGACATCGAACGTGCATTTGGAGTGCTCCAAGCTCGATTTAAAATCATCCGTGAACCAGCTCGCTTGTGGGACATAGCTAATTTGGGTATCATCATGAGGTCATGCATCATATTACATAATATGATTGTTGAGGATGAACGAGATTCATATTCTCAACGTTGGACCGATTTTGAGCAATCTGGGGAAAGTGGATCTAGTGCACCACAACCATACTCGACCGAGGTGTTACCCGCTTTTGCAAATCATGTGCGTGCTAGATCAGAGTTCCGTGATCCAAATGTTCATCAAGAATTGCAAGCCGATCTAGTGAAGCACATATGGACAAAGTTTGGAATGTTCCGTGATTGAATTATTTGTGTGTTGTATTGCATTTTAAATTATTTGTACCGTACTAATTACGTTACTTGTGTGTTGTATTGCATTTTAAATTATTTGTAACGTACTAATTACGTTAATTGTGTGTTGTATTTTAAATTAATTTAAGATGATTTGTATTGTATCCAATTATTTAAATAAATTTTGTTTTTATTACAAAAAATTAAAAAATAAATTATTAAGTATTTATTATTTTAATTTAATTTAATTTTAATCGATAATTGTAATTTTATGTAATCATAAAAATAAAAATAAAATTTAAATAAGAATATGAAAATAAAAAGTGGTGGGGTAGGGTGTTGAGTGAAAAACCATTGGAGAGGATAAAAGTTGAATGGGTGTTGAGTTATTAGGTGGAAGAAAGAGAAAATGATGTGGAGTGTTGGGAGTTGAAAAAGTGGGTGTTGAGTTTCTCAACCATTGTAGATGGTCTAATATCCAACTTATTTTTTCTAACTATTCAAATCTTAATGTCTACTCGACATTAAGGTTGTCTACTATTTGTGTGACTCACAAACCAAATTAAATAACGTTAACTCTACTTAAACCTCAATCAATCACAAACTATCCAACGCATAAGAAATACATTCACTATATAATACATATTTATCTAACAAAAGATATACTATGATTCTTTTTGTTTAGAAAAAGTGAAAGAAAAAAAAAACTCTAGTCACATAAATAAAGAAGTCTAAAGCACGAGACCTATCTTTTAGCCCTTTTAGCAAGATAGATAAACCACACGCATATAAGATTTGTCAACAAAATATAAAGCATGATCTTTGTTTTTATATTTGAACATGGAATATTTCTTTCACGATTCTACAAAGGATTCCATTTTGTTATATCATTGGAAGTTGGTATTCATTTTCAACAATCAAAATTCTTTCAAGTATATTCTAATATCATAGTTTAATTAATTTAAGCAAAGTTGAAGACTCCCCTGGAAGACTCCTTCATGTTCCAACCAGAAGTATATAAAAATGTTTTGATACAGAGAGATACTATGATTAACAGTGGACCCTTGGAGATGATTTGTTGGTGAAGAATGCTGTGTAATAATAATAATAATAATAATTATAAACAAGTAAGGTAATTGAGTGGATTTCTTGGATGATTGCGTTGTAGTGATTGTGTTAATTACGCTGAAATGATAGCGAGTATTGTAAAAGAATATTTATACTTTTGCAGAATTGTTGGTACGCTACGCTTTCCGGATATGATTTTAATGAAAAAGTTAGAGTCATGTTACAATAGTATGTATAAATTTTCCTGTCAGAAAATATAAATATCTTTTGTAATAACATGGTTTAAACGTAGTATAAATAAAGCCAAAATATACTAGTGGAATGGAATGAATATGTTAAAGCCATCTGATTTGACCAAAGGAGTGATTGTAAAATCAATTGATTGCTAATTGACAATAACCCAACCTTTGTAATGTCAAAAATATCAAATACGTGATTTTTTTTAGTTTTTATTCTCTGATTTATTGAATGGTTTAATGTGGTTCAGGGTCAGTTAAGTTTAATCTGACGGTAAATTTTAACATCAAATAGTTTCAGTCTTTCTAAATCACAATTGCAGAAATCTAACTATTACAAAATTCAACATCAATCAGGACTTTACAGTATAAGTTTAGGAAAATGAAATTAAGAATTTTTCACAAAATATTGAAAGGTCAAATAAATTTTGAACAAGCAGGATTTTCCACGTGACTTATCCAAAAAGAGACCATAACACACAAAGACATGAGAGCCGTCTCTGACTCTGACCAACAAAGCAACCGTGACAAGGAAGGATAACGGTGATTTCTTTCTATCCCTATTTAATTATTATAAAAAGTTAATGATATTTTTAGAAACAAATAATATAAATAAAACATTTAAAAAGTACATAAAATTCATATTGGCATGGCTGATGGCGAAAGCCACTCGACTAAACAATCAAAACTTTAGTTTTCCTAATTCATTTCTTAATTTATACTCCTAAATTATTATAGTATTATTTACATCCAAAAAATTTACTTAACAAAAATAACACTCCAACAAAACATTATTTTTTCTCATATTAATATGTAGCAGGTGCCATGAAAAAAAATTGAATTTGAATAAATTGATTTTATAAAATTAATTTAGGTTAAAAATATATTTAATGTAATGTGATTTATTTTAGAATAATTTTTTTATATAAAATTATATTGAATAATAAATTTAATATAAAAATTAAATTTAAATTAAAAAACTATCAATTTTAACTTCAAATAAAATCAATTTTAAAGACAGAATCAATTTTATTTTAGAAGAATTAAATATCTCAAAATTATTATAAAATCGATTTTAGAAATTTTAAAATTGCATTTGTCTAGTTAAATGAAATAGACTATTTTATAGAATTAAAAAAAAAAATTCAAGTCTCACGTTTTGAAGATTTGTTATTATGAAAAGGGTTTTTGCTTTATAAAATAACCTAGTTGGTTAAAAAAAGAAAGATTGTGCAAGAAACATTGTGACTACTAGGACTAGCAGTGAAACATTGAAAAGGCAATGATAGTTGTTTGTTGAATGAAGCGGAGAGGTCAAGTAACTGAAACTAATATCTCTCTCTCTCTCTCTCTCTCTCTCTCTCTCTCTCTCTCTCTCTCTCTCTCTCTCTCTCTCTCTCCTCTGTTTTCTATTTGATTCAATCTTTACCATCTTCACAAGTTTCTTTTCATATTCACCTTCTCTGGATGGATCACTCTTAATTCATCATCTTTGTTAACTTTCCATAATTTAATTTATATATGTTCTTCTTTACAAGACCAAAGAAACAAACCTTTTTTGTTTCCACAATTCCATTCAGCTTTTCTTAAGCAATATACATAATTTATGGCCAAGGAAAAGGTGGATTCACCTGTTACAGTTCTTGAGGACTATTTCAAAAGTTCAGATTCTGAAACAAGTTCTTCCAAAGAACCTACTTTGGATTCTGATGACATTTCAAAACCTCTTTCAAGGTGGCATTCTTTTCTTCAATTGCTCAAAACAGGATCCAAGAAACCGTTACCAACATTGCAGCCACCTCTTCATGGACAACTCTCAAGGAGAATGAGCAGAAGCAGAAGCATGAGAGATACCATTCTTCCAAGTTGTCTCACTCTCTCCAATGCAACTTCAACCCCTTGTAGATCACCATGGAAGATTTTTTCTCATCATGATATTCAACTTGCAACCAACTATTTCAGCCAAGGTATGACTGCATTACGCGTGTTTGTCTGTGTCCAGTGTCTGATACATGTCTAATGTAATTACGTTCAATTTTATTTATTTTTTCAAATTATTATCAACGTGTCTTGTGTTATTTCTATATATGTGTCTAGGTTTCCATGTCTATGTCAGGGCTTCGTACTTTTTAGGGTTTTTCCGGTCCTTTAACTTACCAACCAGGCTACCTGTGTGGGACATGTTTTATATAGTATAGATTTGTTATTAAGGTAACATTGAGTATTACTTGTTTTGGAATTTACTACATTGAGTTTGGTGCAGAAAATTTGATTGGAAAAGGTGGATATGCTGAGGTTTACAAAGGGTGTTTACCAAATCATCGGCTAGTAGCAATCAAACGGTTAACAAGAGGAACTGCTGATGAAATTATAGGAGATTTTTTATCAGAACTTGGTGTCATGGCGCATGTTAATCATCCCAATACTGCTAAGCTTGTTGGCTATGGAGTGGATGGAGGAATGTATCTAGTTCTTGAATTGTCTGAAAAAGGGAGTCTAGCTTCAGTGCTATATGGTATTGAATTGAACTATTGATTCATGACTTAAATAATTTTACTGAGCCGAGAATCACATATCTCTTCATCAGATGAAGATCAGATGACTCAAATTTTGAGTTATATTTTTAGAGATGGTTTTGTGAAGTTAGAAAACGAGTTCTCTGATCTTCATTAAACGACTGAGCTTCCTTGACTCCGTGAATTAGTACTTTTTTAAACCAAATTTTGATTTCTTTTTTCTGGCATTAGGTTCCAAGGAGAAAGTTCCATGGTGTATTAGGCACAAAATTGCATTAGGAACAGCCAATGGTATATTATATCTTCATGAGGGTTGTCAAAAAAGATTTATCCATAGAGATATAAAAGCTGCCAATATCTTGCTCACAGAAGATTTTGAGCCTCAGGTACATATGCTTTGGATTTTTTATATAAAGTTTGATTCTGTAAATGATTCCTTCTGTTTTTTTAGCATTTTTGCGTTTACCTTTATAGACAACCATTTTTGGAAGGTTCTTTGAATTTTCGGAAACTTTTTTCAATTTGTTATATGTTATGTATTGTTCCATTTCAACATCACTACAAAAGTTGTATACATATAAGCTTTCTTTAGTGCTACATTTTAATGTATTTTTTGGGTGCAGATTTGTGATTTTGGGCTAGCAAAATGGCTGCCAGAGAATTGGACTCATCATAACGTTTCAAAATTCGAAGGAACTTTTGGGTTTGTAACCTTCAAATTCATTATTATACACTACTTTCTGTTATAAGCTTTTGCGGTTTCCTATTAGCATTAATCAACTCATCAAGTTTCATTTATGACTTTCCACAGTTACCTTGCTCCTGAGTATTTGCTTCATGGCATAGTAGATGAGAAAACAGATGTATTTGCCTTTGGTGTATTGCTCTTAGAATTGGTCAGTGGGAGAAGAGCACTTGATTATTCACAACAAAGCCTTGTTTTGTGGGTATAGTTTCTTATATAACAAACAAATCTTCAGTTAATTTTAAGGGATTGTTATAAGATTTGGACTCTAGGCGTTAATTCTGTTTCCTCCTAATGATATTTTCAGGCAAAACCTTTGTTGAAAAAGAATGATGTTATGGAGCTGATAGATCCTTCACTAGCAGGTGAATTCGACTATAGGCAGATGAATCTTATGCTCTTGACAGCTTCGTTATGCATACAACAGTCCTCTATTCGCCGTCCCTCTATGAGACAGGCACGTTGTCTTGTCCCTCTACGGATGATCCACGGTCACTGCAAGGTGCAACCACATGTAGATCCGTCAAATCTTATTTGAACTTGGTTTGACTGGTCTACATGTCGTTGCATCGTGTAAGGGCCGAAAAGGATCCAAATTCTGTAACATTGGACTTTAGTGTTTTTTCCCTAACTAGAAGATGTAATTACTAAATGGCAAATGTATTGTGTTTTGTGTAGGTTGTACAGCTTCTGAATGGAAACCTTAGTTGCTTCAAAACCATGAAGAAAACTCGACTGCCATTCTTCCGAAGAGTCTTTCGGGAAGAGCTTCTTGATTCTGATTAGTAAATGTAACAGAAATCATATTATTATTAGCAACTGTGCTAAGGAGGTTGTGATTAATGAATGAATTTCTGCAGCTAGAAATTGCTTCATCAAACACAAAATTTTGCATTTTGGAATGCACTAAAGAAGCATGCTTATGCCCTTAGGTTTATGTACATAGTAATGGTAGTTTTTTTTTCCGTTTCTAGTAATAGGATATCAAATACATATAATTTTGTAGAAAGAAAGAAAGAAATATTGTAATTCCAACAAGTCTTTACTCACTTTGTGTCTCTTCATTTAGAAAGAAAGAGAAACTCACTTGTTCCTCTCTTCATCTTTAATACTAGAAGATGTAGTGGTGACTAGTGAGCAGTTCAATCCTCACCATCCCACAATTTAAGTTATTTTATGTAAAATGAAAATTTTAATCATATATTCTGTTTTACAACATTAATAAGTTATTAAATTTATTTTTTTCAATTATACTAGAAACTATTTATAATTATTTTTTCTTTTAATTTAATAAGTTAAGGTGATTATTTGAATTAAGATTTTAAAAGACTTTATATAAAATAATTTGTGGTATTTGATTTTTCTTCGTACATGTAACCACCGGTTACGCATTCGCACTAACCGGTTACCACTGTTAGTATTTTTAGAGTTTTTAACAGCACTAACCGGTTACAGATTTTGTGTAACCGATTACAAACACACAAATTTCAATTTTTTCAGTTATTTAATGTTGATACTTGTGTCTCAATCCACTAGTAATTGTTTAAATACTTTGGAGAGGTATTATTGTTAATGCAATAGAGTGCATATTTTCACCCTCAATTATATTCTCTCTCTAATTCTCTATCTCTTTCCCCCTGTCCACATTCAAACCTTCCATTTTCATCAACCAAGTAATTCCAAGTTCTAATATTTGGCATCAAGAGCATGGTTTGATCCACCAAACACCTAGTGTGCAACATGAATTTTGTCTTCAATGAAAGAATCCATACAAACCGACCCATCCTTGATGTGAAGAATTGAGACAATTGGTGTAAGCAAATGAAAGTATGTTCTTGAAGTGATCAAGAACAAAATGAATCCTTTTGTCGAAGGTGCAACATATGCATATCGAGCAACACATAAAGAAGAGAAGAAGAAAGATTTCAAGGCGTTTTTTATCCATCAATGTGTGGATGGATACAACTTTGAGAAAGTTGGTGATTGTGAATCGTCAAAGAAAGTGTGGGAAATCTTGAAAAAGACATATGCAGGGGGCCGATAAGGTGAAGGTTGTGAGGTTATTAACTCACAAACATCAACTTAAATTAATTTAAATGGAGGAAAAGGAGACAATCAATGATTACGTGACGAGAATTATTCGGTTGGTGAAACAAGTAAAAGCATGTGGAGAAAGTGTTACAGAGCAGCATGTTGTTACGAAAATCTCGGGTTCTTTGACGAAAAGATTAGATAACATAGTTGTAGCGATTGAAAAATCGAAAGATCTTGCGACGATAAGCAAAAGGGAGCTACAAATCTCTTTTGAGACTCATGAGCACGGATGGAGTAGAGAAATAGTTACAAGGCAAAGGCGGAGATCGCTTAGCAAACTCGTTTCAATGATAAAAACAAGAAGTCGAAAGGAAAATGGCTCATGAAGAGTAAATGGAATTTTTCATGATTTTAGTGGAAGAGAGTCTCAAAGTTCCAAGAATTTGGCTTGTAAAAAATGTTAGAGCAACTGCAACAAGAATGGTGGTTAAGGAAACTTTAGAGGTGAAAGGGAAAATATTGACAAGAGCAAGATACAATGTTTTTCTTATCAAAAGTTCGACTATTTTGCAAGAGAATACAACACAAACAACAAAAAACCTCAAGGGGAAGAAGCTGTTAGAACAAGATTTGTTCTGATCAATTATCTTAGTTTTGATGATAACAATAATATGAATTTTGCTTAAGATAATATGGTACTCTAATCCAATGCAATTTCCTTTTCAGGAAATATATAAAGAGTATGCATAATTCAGCGCTCAGAAGCTTTGTCTCAAGGGTTCAGCATGCAACATCAGAACATGGTCTGGCAAGACATCAGAAGATGGTCGAAGCAGAATCAGAACATGGGTCTAAGGAAGCATCAGAAGAACATGAGATCAGAAGCACTGAAGTTCTGATGGTATCACGCTCAGAAGCACTTCAAGGTCAGAAGATCAGAAGATGCTTTGCACCAAGCTGTTTGACTCTGATGATATTCAAACGTTGTATTCACAAACATCAGATCAGAAGGAAGTACACGTGGCAAGCTACGCTGACTGACAAAAGGAACGTTAAAAGCTATTAAAGGCTACGTCAGTAGACACAGCGTGAACAAGGCTCGAGGTAGTTGACAAAAGCGTATAACATTAAATGCGATGCTGTACGGAACACGCAAAGCATTAAATGCACTCAACGGTCATCTTCTCCAACGCCTATAAATATGAAGTTCTGATGAGAAGCAAGGTTAACGATTCTGAACAAAAACAACGCCTATTAACTTGCTGAAACTCTGTTCTACTCAAAGCTCAGAATCTTCATCTTCATCAAAGCTCACTACATTGCTGTTGTAATATATTAGTGAGATTAAGCTTAAACGTTAAGAGAAATATCACAGTTTGCGATTATAGCTTTTAAGAAGCAATTGTAATACTCTTAGAATTGATTACATTAAGTTGTAAGGAACTAGAGTGATCGTGTGGATCAGTATACTCTAGGAAGTCTTAGAGGTTATCTAAGCAGGTTGTAACTAGAGTGATCGTGTGGATCAGAATACTCTAGAAAGTCTTAGAGGGTATCTAAGCAGTTGTTCCTGGAGTGATCAGTGTGTGATCAGAAGACTCTGGAAGACTTAGTTGCTGACTAAGTGGAGAACCATTGTAATCCGTGCGATTAGTGGATTAAATCCTCAGTTGAGGTAAATCATTTCTGCGGGGGTGGACTGGAGTAGTTTAGTTAACAACGAACCAGGATAAAAATAACTGTGCAATTTATTTTTATCTGTCAAGTTTTTAAAGCTACACTTATTCAAACCCCCCCTTTCTAAGTGTTTTTCTATCCTTCAATTGGCATCAGAGCGCCGGTTCTAAGGTGCAAGCACTTAACCGTGTTTAGAAAAGATTCAGGAAGAGAAAAACGCTTCAGTAAAAGATGGTTGATGAAACTGCAAAGTCTACACCTGCATCTACATCTGGCTCTGCTGAGCAACACAACGGTAACAATGGTTATACTAGACCGCCGGTATTTGATGGTGAAAACTTTGAATACTGGAAAGATAAACTGGAAAGTTACTTTCTTGGTCTAGATGGTGATCTATGGGATCTTCTGATGGATGGTTACAAACATCCAGTAAATGCCAGTGGCGTAAAGCTGACAAGGCAAGAAATGAATGATGATCAGAAGAAGCTTTTCAGGAATCATCATAAATGCAGAACTGTTTTGCTGAATGCTATCTCTCATGCTGAGTATGAGAAGATATCTAACAGGGAAACGGCCTATGACATATATGAGTCTTTGAAAATGACTCATGAAGGAAATGCTCAAGTCAAGGAGACTAAAGCTCTCGCTTTAATCCAGAAGTATGAAGCCTTCAAGATGGAGGATGATGAAGACATTGAAAAGATGTTTTCAAGATTTCAAACTCTTACTGCTGGATTGAGAGTTCTTGACAAGGGATACACCAAGGCTGATCACGTAAAGAAGATCATCAGAAGCTTACCCAGAAGATGGGGTCCTATGGTGACTGCATTCAAGATTGCAAAGAATCTGAATGAAGTTTCTCTGGAAGAGCTTATCAGTGCCTTGAGAAGTCATGAAATAGAGCTGGACGCAAATGAGCCTCAAAAGAAAGGTAAGTCTATTGCATTAAAATCCAATATCAAGAAATGCACTAACGCTTTTCAGGCTAGAGAAGAAGATCCTGAAGAATCAGAATCTGAAGAAGAAGATGAACTGTCCTTGATCTCCAGAAGGCTAAATCAACTCTGGAAGAACAAGCAAAGGAAGTTCAGAGGCGTCAGAAGTTCAAAGAAATTTGAACGTGGAGAATCTTCTGATGACAGAAGATTTGACAAGAAGAAGGTCATGTGCTATGAATGCAATGAGCCTGGACACTTCAAGAATGAATGTCCAAAACTTCAGAAGGAAAATCCCAAGAAGAAGTTTCATAAGAAGAAAGGTCTTATGGCAACCTGGGATGAGTCAGAAGATGATTCAGACTCTGAAGATGAGCAGGCTAACTGTGCGCTGATGGCGACAGAAGATGACGGATCAGAATCTACATCAGAATCAGATTCTGAAGAGGTATTTTCTGAACTTACTAGAGATGAGTTAGTTTCCGGTCTAACTGAACTTCTGGAATTCAAGTCTCAGATTAGTCTCAAATACAAAGAGCTGAAAAAGCTATTTGAATTTGAAACAAAGAAGCTTGAGTTGGAGAATTCTGAATTAAAAGAAAAACTTTTAAAATTATCCAATAATGTTGGATCTCCTTCTGATTCAGAAAAATCCACTCCTAGTCTAAACCATATTCTGAAAGAATATGATTTAAGTTTCAGGAAGTTCTTATCTAGAAGTATTGGCAGAAGTCAGCTAGCTTCTATGATATATGCTGTGTCTGGAAACAAAAGAGTTGGCATTGGTTTTGAGGGTGAAACCCCATACAAACTTGAACCTGTTGATGAAATGAAATTCACATACAAGCCATTGTATGATCAGTTCAAGTATGGCCACTCCCATGATATTAGGCACACTTCACATGCTCAAAGTTTTCACATAACACACACCAAAAAGCATGTGACACAACCTAGGAAATATCATGAAACTCACATTAAGAATTATCATGCTGTTCCTCCTATTGCTTACAATGTTAAACCCAAGTTCAATCAGAACTTGAGGAGAACTAACAAGAAAGGACCCAAGAAGATGTGGGTACCTAAGGATAAGATTATTCCTATTGCAGATATCCTTGGCTGCAAAAAGGACAAAGCACAACATGTCATGGTACCTGGACTCTGGATGCTCACGAAACATGACAGGAAGAAGGTCTATGTTCCAAGACCTGGTGCTTAAGTCTGGAGGAGAAGTCAAGTTTGGAGGAGTTCAGAAGGGCAAGATAATTGGCTCTGGAACTATAAATTCTGGTAACTCTCCTTCCATTTCTAATGTACTTCTTGTAGAAGGATTAACACATAACCTCTTATCTATCAGTCAATTGAGTGACAATGGTTATGATATAATCTTTAATCAAAAGTCTTGCAAGGCTGTAAATCAGAAGGATGGCTCAATCCTATTTACAGGCAAGAGGAAGAATAACATTTATAAGACAGATCTGCAAGATCTTATGAGTCAGAAGGTGACTTGTCTTATGTTTGTTTCTGAAGAGCAGTGGGTCTGGCACAGAAGATTAGGTCATGCTAGTTTGAGAAAGATTTCTCAGATTAATGTTAGTTACCAATTTGTGTAAATATCTTAGGTAATTTTTGGTAACTCTCAAGTCTTTTTGTGGTTAATAGTAGTATTTTATTGTCATTTGGTATATATTTATTCTTATATTTATATTATTGTTGAATAGTTCTTATCTTTGCAATCTATGTTGGATTTTGTAGTTTTTATAGATAATTGGAAGCTGGGACCATGGAAAAAGCACTTTGAAGATGTTCCTAGACCAAAGCCAAGGATTGCTGAAAAGAGGTAGCGCGCTAAGCGAGGTTGAGCCCGCTAAGCGCGCTTTTGAAGAAAAGAAGGAAGTTCTGGCAGAGAGTTCCGCGCTAAGCGAGGTCTGGAGCCCGCTTAGCGCGGTTGGGCGGTTTAAGCAATTATTGATAGCGCGCTTAGCGGGCTGCACCGCGCTAAGCGCGGTCTGCGAAACTTTGTTTATTTGTTTATGGGCCAGATCACTTTTGAGAGTGTGTTGGAGATATTTTAGAGAGAAACAAGAGCAATATACACTGTAGCAAATATAGAGTTGAAGATTGGAAGCCTTGATCGTCGATTAATCGCCATTTGATGCTTGTTGATCTTCATCCTTACCTTCTTGTGCAAGCTACCATTCTCATGGATAGCTAAATCACTTTTGTATCAAGATAAGATGTAATCTTCCTAGCCTTTTGTATGTTTTTCTTGTGAATATATGTGTATGAACAAGTGATGATCAATATAGATGGTTTAGTTTGTTTATTAAAGCTTTTTCTTTGGTATAAGTGTTTGAGACATCAATGTTTGTATCTAGACCTAACTAATCATCTTTCAAACTATAAGTTGCAGACATGGATTTAGAGTTTGATGTTTACTAAGTATCGGTTCTTAAAACGTTATTTGTATTGTTTAAACGGTGGAGAAATCGTCGGTTAAACAATACGGTAAATTTAACTATATCGTTGCGGACACGGACGATATAGGTGTCGATACGTAATTATATTGATCGTTAGCAAGTTCATAAGCATCTATTTATAAGGAAACATACAAATTTAGGTCGATGAAATCGAATCTTGATACATTTTCTTTAACTTAGAACTTTCATTAATTTACTCTTTGCTACTAAAAGAATTGAATGATCTTTTGCAAACCTAAAACTAAAGTAACATTAACCCAAGACAAAATAGGCTATAGAACGGCGGTGA